>NC_079192.1:407150126-407325126 GCF_029499605.1 Hyla sarda
TATTTTCTTTTTGGAACACAGAGCTCTCTGCTGACATCTCTGTCAATTATAAGAACTGTCCAGAGTAGGAGAAAATCCCCATAGCAAACATATGCTGTTCTGGACAGTTCCTAAAGAGATGTCATTAGAGAGCACTGTGGTCATGATGTCAGCAGAGAGCTCTGTGTTCCAAAAAGAAAATTTCCTCTGTAGTATTCAGCAGCTAATAAGTACTGGAAGGATTAAGATTTTTAATAGAAGTAATTTACAAATCTGTTTAACTTTCTGGCACCATTTGATTTAAAAAGGTTTTCCACCAGAGTACCCCTTTAAAGGATAAGCGGCAGGCATTCAACCCCTTATCTCCTGTTACTATATCTAAGCTTAAATGGGTATTCCAGGAACACTTTATTTTAATTTTATTTTTAAATATCAACTGGCTCCCGAAATTTAAAGGAGTAGTCCAGTGGTGAACCCGGTGGTGAACAACTTATCCCCTATCTTAAGGATAGGGGATAAGTTTGAGGTCGCAGGGGGTCCGACCGCTGGGCCCCCCTGCGATCTCCTGTACGGAGCCCAGACAGCCCGCGGGAAGGGGGCGTGTCGACCTCCGCACGAAGCGGCGGCTGACACACCCCCTCAATACAACTCTATGGCAGAGCCGAAGCGCTGCCTTTGGCAATCTCCGGCTCTGCCATAGAGATGTATTGAGGGGGCGTGTCAGCCGCTGCTTCGTGCGGGGGTCGACACCCGCTATCTGGCCGGAGAGCCGGGGCCCCGTACAGAGAGATCCCAGGGGGCCCCAGCGGTCGGACCCCCCGCGATCTCAAACTTATCCCCTATCCTTAGTATAGGGGATACGTTTTTCACCACTGGACTACCCCTTTAAACAGATTTGTAAATTACTTCTATAAAAAAAATCTTAATCCTTCCAATAATTATCAGCTGCTAAAGTTGAGTTGTTCTTTTCTGTCTGCCAACAGTGCTCTCTGCCGACATCTCTGCTCGTCTCGGGAACTGAACAGAGTAGAAGAGGTTTGCTATGGGGATTTGCTTCTACTCTGGACGGTTCCCGAGACAGGCGTCATCAGAGAGCACTTAGACAGAAAAGAACAACTCGACTTTAGCAGCTCATAAGTACTGAAAGGATTAAGATTTTTTAATAGAAGTCATTTACAAATCTGTTTAATTTTCTGGAGCCAGTTGATATCAAAAAGGTTTTTTCCTTGATAACCCCATTAATTTCAAAGTTACCTCTACAGAGCCTTTAAAAAAAGGTATACAGCGACTTACCTCGTACCCATACTGTAGTACTGATGATGCAAGGAAGGCCCCCAAAATATTTCCCACAGAAGCACAGGCGCTCCAGAGTCCGAACACTACCCCTCTCCTGTACGGGAAGAAGAAAAGGAAGAGAATTCTGAGCAATTTGGTTTAGTTAAAGAGGTATTCCGCTCATTCACTATCTCCTAGCACTGTGGTCTCTTATCTGTGACCTCCGGCTGTTGCAAAACTACAACTCCCAGCATGGCCGGACAGCCTACGGCAGTCCGGGCATGCTGGAGGTTGTAGTTTTGCAACAACAGTACAGTATGCCCAGTTTTGAAAACCTGCATAAAGAAGCACTCTGAGAAATGTGATTTTTGTGAGGTGTATAACTACTGTATATCCAGATCCCATAGTGATAGCAGTAGCAGTATATAGCTAGTGCTAGAGGGGAGGTGTATAACTACTATATATACTGATCCCATAGAGATAGCAGCAGTATACAGATAGAGCTGCAGGGGAGGTGTATAACTGCTCTATATACACTGATCCTATAGCGAAAGCAGTAGCAGTATACAGATAGAGCTGCAGGGGAGGTTTGTAACTGCTCTATATACACTGATCCTATAGCGAAAGCAGCAGCAGTATACAGATAGATCTGCAGGGGAGGTGCATAACTACTATATATCCTGCAGAAAGAAAAAATATCCAAAAACCAAACGTCTATAGTGGCGCCTCACCCAAAAACAGAGAAAGCCAAGAGAAAATCAAAATGGCATTTATTGAAATCGGTGCTACTATATCTCCTGATCCTATAGAGATAACAGCAGCAGTATACAGATAGAGCTAAGAAAGGAGGTCTATAACTACTATATATCCTAATCTCAGAGATAGCAGCAGTATACAGTTAGAGTTGGAGGGGAGGTATATAACTACTATATATATCCTAATGCCATATAGAGATAGCAGTATACAGATAGTAGTTCGAGCTGGAGGGGAGGTGTATAACTACTATCTGTATACTGCTATCTCTATATGGGATCAGGATATATATAGTAGTTATACACCTCCCCTCCAACTCTATCTGTATACTGCTGCTATCTTTGAGATTAGGATATATAGTAGTTATAGACCTCCTTTCTTAGCTCTATCTGTATACTGCTGCTATCTCTATATGGGATCAGGATATATAGTAGTTCTACACCTCAACTGCAGCTCTATCTGTATACTGCTGCCATCTCTGAGATCAGGATAGATAGTAGTTATAGACCTCATTTCTCAGCTCTATCTGTATACTGCTGCTGTTATCTCTATAGGATCAGGATATATAGTAGTTATATACCTCCCCTTCAGCTCTATCTGTATACTGCTGCTGCTTTATCTATGGGATCAGGATACATAGTAGTTATACACCTCCTCTGCAGCTCTATGTATTCTGATCCCATAGATAAAGAAGCAGCAGTATACAGATAGAGCTGAAGGGGAGGTGTACAACTACTATATATCCTGATCCTATAGCGATAACAGCAGCAGTATACAGGTAGAGCTAAGAAAGGAGGTCTAAAAACTACTATATATCCTGATCTCAGAGATAGCAGCAGTATACAGATAGAGCTGGAGGGGAGGTGTATAACTACTATATATCCTGATCCCATATAGAGAGCAGCAGTATACAGATAGAGCTGAAGGGAAGGTGTATAACTATTATATATCCTGATCCTATAGAGATAGCAGCAGTATACAGAGAGCTAAGAAAGGAGGTGTATAACCTCTATATATCCTGATCCTATAGAGATAGCAGCAGCAGTATACAGATAGAGCTAGGAAAGGAGGTCTATAATTACTATATATCCTGATCCTATAGAGATAGCAGCAGTATACAGATAGAGCTAGGAAAGGAGGTCTATAACTACTATATATCCTGATCCTATAGAGATAGCAGCAGTATACAGATAGAGCTGGGAGAGATCTGTGTGCTGCACGGAGGGGGATCTGATATTTTCAGCTGACCCAGGTCTGACCACTTCCTCTGACTTGAAAAGTCTTGAAAAAGAATCATGGGAAATTAAGGATAGAACAGATATTAAACAAAAGCATACCCAGATTTCCCAAACCAGTTCCCCATGATGGCCACCACGCAGGGCCACCCCGTGGACTGCAGGAGCCCATTGATGACCCACAACAAGCAGTAGAAGACCTTGTTGTAGAAGTGCAGCCATTCTGTGACCGTGCCGAACACGAACATCTGCGGGAAGAAGAAATGGAGAGTTCTGAGCAATTCCACTCATTCCCTATCCTATAGAACAGTGGACTACAAACTGTGGACCTCCAGCTGTTGCAAAACTACAACTCCCAGCATGCCCGGACAGCCAACGGCTGTCCGGGCATGCTGGGAGTTGTAGTTTTGTAACAGCTGGAGGGTCACATAAGCTTCGAAAGAATCGTCAATTCCCCTGTTAAAAAAAAAAAAAAAAAAAAGGAAAACAGCACCATTCTTGTCTAGTGGTTGTACTTGGTATTGCAATTAGAGATGAGCGAACTTACAGTAAATTTGATTCGTCACGAACTTCTCGGCTCGGCAGTTGATGGCTTATCCTGCATAAATTAGTTCAGCTTTCAGGTGCTCCCGTGGGCTGGAAAAGGTGGATACAGTCCTAGGAAAGAGTCTCCTAGGAATGTATCCACCTTTTCCAGCCCACGGGAGCACCTGAAAGCTGAACTAATTTATGCAGGATAAGCCATCAACTGCCGAGCCGAGAAGTTCATGACGAATCGAATTTACTGTAAGTTCGCTCATCTCTAATTGCAATCATCCCAATTTTTTTGGGGGAAAAAAAAAAATAATAATAAAATTGCAGTACCACACACAGCCACAAGACAAAAGTGGAGCCGTCTCTGTAAAATAAACATTATGTAACCTCACTGACCATGTATTTAAGGCCTATTAGATACAAGGACAGCTGTGTACATTTAGATAAGCTCTAAGTCAGCGCCCGCCCTAAAAGAACTTTGTATTACAGATAAGCGCGTACGAGCAAACAACCCCGACTCGCGTACCGTAATTGCAGAGGAGCACATGCCGAACGTGAGGACGTAGCGCATGTTTAGCCGGTCACCGATGATCCCGCTGATGAAGAGACCCTGTGTGCAGACACAACAATAAATGCAAAAAAAAAATCAGTACACTGATGTGAATGGGCGTGGTGTAATGCTTTATATCCCCTGTGGTGGCGCTGCAGGGAAACTGCACACTTGCTACCAGGTTCTTCTTCAGATCACAGCTGATCACTGGGAAAAGAACTCACACACATATCATTACTAGTCCTACAGCGCCATCTGTTTTATTCCAGCACAGCTGCATCCATGCGGTTCATAACTAACTGGGTCATGTGATCACCATTCTAACCCTTAGAGAATTACTGTGCTTACTGTGTCTGAGAAAGTGTTCAGTCCTGAGTCAGTGGACTCCGTGGGAACTACAGGATGACGTCCTCACCTATCAGATCCCTCCTGCTAGCTCCCAGACCCCACTCCTGCTAGCTCCCAGACCCCACCCCTACCAGCTCTATCTGTATACTGCTGCTATCTCTATGGGATTAGGATACATATAGTAGTTATACATCTCCCCTCCAGCTCTATAGGAATCAGGATATACAGTAGATATACACCTTCCCTTCCAGTTTTATCTGTATACTGCTGCTATCTCTATAGGAATCTGGATACATAGCAGATAAACACCTCCCCACCAGCTCTATCTGTATACTGCTGCTATCTCTATGGGATTAGGATGCATATAGACCTATACACCTCCCCTCCAGCTCTATCTCTATAGGAATCAGGATATACACCTTCCCTTCCAGTTTTATCTGTATACTGCTGCTATTTCTATAGGAATCTGGATACATAGCAGATAAACACCTCCCCACCAGCTCTATCTGTATACTGCTGCTATCTTTACAAAATAAGGATATATATTAGTTATACATCTACCCTGACATTGGGTTCTCTCAATTTTTCCACAATCGCTGCAAAAATTGTGATATTTTACCGCAATCGTTTAATTTTTTCCACCAGCCAAAATGCAGTGAAATGTGTAAAAAAAATAAAAATAAAATAAAAAAAAAAGGTCAAAGGAAAAAGTCAATGTGTGAACACTGCCTAAAGACTTTAAGGGTACGTTCACACGAGCGGATCCCCTGCGCGTATTACGCTGCAGATCCGCTGCTGAAGGACCGCTGTATGCTGCCTTTACAAGTGCTTGCTCAGAGCGGCAATATGCTGGGAGTTGTAGTTTTGCAACAGCTGGAGGCACCCTGGTTCGGAAACACTGGATTAACATGTCAGAAGATCTTCCAGTAAGAACACTGCCCACTCTACCGGCTGTAACCTATAGGTAAGATAACTCACCACGGCATAGGAGAAGAGGAAGATTGTGTCCAGCAGCCCCAGAAAGATGGTGGCGGATTCATGATTGGGGAACAGATGATTGTCATTCCAGGTCTGAAAGAATAAAAAGAAAAAAAAAAGAAAAACAAAAAAACCTGGTCAGTGTATTGACAACCGAATCGTCTGCAGTCCAGGTCTCATAGGGAACGTCGCCTAGTTGTAGTACAGCCCACACAGCACTAGTTGGTTGGTTCGTTCAACTTGACTAGGGGGATACCAGACTATAGGACTTACAGTGTTGGGTTCCACGATATACACCGAGGTGTTTAGGTCGGACGGGGTCCACTGGTTACTGATGCTGACCTTCACGTTACTGAACGCCTTCCTGGACGCGTGGAGCAGAGCGTAGCTGGAGATGGAAGAAAGAGGCAGAAATAAGCGAAGAGACTGAACAGCTTCTGACTACAGCTCAGTCTTGTTAATAGTAAGGGGGTGGGGGTGGAATTTATAATTCCCTGTGTCAGTGCAGCTGTAAAATTGCGCAATTTTTTTTGCGCAAAAGCGGGGCTTACAAAAAAAAAAAAAAGAATAAAGGATTGTACAATTTTGTGCAGAGAATGATAATGTCCCCCAAAAATGTTCCCATTCACTGACAGCGATCAGATTTAAGGACTTCCTACACCAGCGTTTTGCCAACCAGGGTGCCTCCAGCTGTTGCAAGACTACAACTCCCAGCATGCCCAGGCAGCCAAAGACAGTTCTGCAACAGCTGGAGGCACTCTGGTTGGGGAAACCGTGTCATACACAAAGAAGTTTTATGAACTTTTACGTTATAAAATACATTTTGTTCCATTTACCTAAAAACTGGAGAATCCCTATGTATTTAACCCCTTAAAGACCTCGAAAATTTTAATTTTTGCATTTTTGTTTTTTCCTCCTCCCCTTCTAAAAATCATAACGCTTTCAATTTTGCACCTACAGACCCGTATGTGAGCTTGATTTTTTGCGTCACCAATTGTACTTTGTAATGACTTTACTAGTCTTATAACGTAATCTGCGGGGAAACAAAAAATAAAAGACAAAAAAAAAAACACAACACCATTTTTTTTTACTTTTGGGGAACTCTGGGGACATTAAAGGGGTATTCCAGGAAAAAAACTTTTTTTATATATCAACTGGCTCCAGAAAGTTAAACAGATTTGTAAATTACTTCTATTAAAAAAATCTTAATCCTTTCAATAAATTATCAGCTGCTGAAGTTGAGTTGTTATTTTCTGTCTGGCAACAGTGCTCTCTGCCGACACCTCTGCTTGTCTCGGGAACTGCACAGAGTAGAAGAGGTTTGCTATGGGGATTTGCTTTTAAACTGGGTGGTTCCCGAGACACGTGACATCAGAGAGCACTTAGACTGAAAAGAACAACTCAACTTCAGCAGCTCATAAGTACTGAAAGGATTAAGATTTTTTTATAGAAGTAATTTAATAATCTGTTTTAACTCTCTGGAGCCAGTTTATAAAGTATTTTCCTGTATAACTCCTTTAACTTATCAGAAACGTATCTCCTATACAAAGGGTAGGTGATAAGTGTCTGATAGCAGGGGTCCGACTGCTGGGACCCCCTGCAATCTTCTGTATGGGGCCCCGGCTGCTAACTCGTCCTCGGCATGGTCTACCCCCTCACCTTCCCAAAACACAACTGATGGCGCGCTCGGAAAATCACCGGCTGAGGGAGGACATTGCTGCATAGTGATTGGCTGAGTGGGTCGTGGGGGCCTGAGCGTGTAAAGGACGGGTGAGCAGTCGGGGCCCCATACAGAAGATTGCAGGGGGTCCCAGCTGTCAGACCGTCCACGTTTAGACAATTCTCCCATATCCTGTGGCTAAGAGATAAGTGTCTGATAAGTTCAGTTCCCCGGAGTACCCCTTTAAAAGGGGAACTCCGGTGGAGAAAAAATGTTTTCAAATCAACTGGTGCAAGAAAGTTAAACAGATTTGTAAATTAAATTACTTCTATTTAAAATTCTTAACCCTTCCAGTACTTATTAGCTGCTGTATACAACAGATATACTACAGAGAAATTTGGGAAGTTCTTTTCTGTCTGACCACAGTGCTCTCTGCCGACACCTCTGTCCGTGTCAGGAACTGTCCAGAGCAGGAGAGGTTTGCTATGGGGATATGATTCTAATCTGGACAGTTCCTGACAAGGACAGACAGAGAAGAAATTCACAAATTTCTCTGTTTTATGCAGCAGCTGATAAGTACTGGAAGGATTAAGATTTTTTAATAGAGGTAATTTACAAATCTGTTTAACTTTCTGGCACCAGTTGATTTAAAAAAAAAAATTTGTTTTCTACTTGTTTACCCCGGAGTTCCCCTTTAACCCCTTAAGGACTCAGCGTTTTTCCTCTTTAGTTTTTTTCTTCCTTACCTTTTAAAAATCATAACCCTTTCATATTATGGCTTATTTTTTTGTGCCACCAATTCTACTTTGCAGTGACATCAGTCATTGTACCGCAAAATCACTGGCGAAAGGAAAAAAAAATTGCGACAAAATTGATGAAAAAACGCCATTTCGTAACTTTTGGGGGCTTCCGTTTCTGCACAGTACATATTTCGGTAACAATGACACCTTATTATTCTGTAGGTCCATACGGTTAAAATGATCCCCTACTTATATAGGTTTGATTTTGTCGCACTTTTATCGGTATCATTTTTGTTTTGATCACTTTTTGATTGCATTTTTTAATGGTATAAAAAGTGACCAAAAATACGCTATTTTGGACTTTGGATTTTCTTTACGTGTACGCCATTGACCGTGCGGTTTAATTAACAATATTTTTATAGTTTGGACATTTACGCACGCGGCGATACCACGTATGTTTATATTTATTTTTCTTTACATAGCTTCTTTTTTTTTTTTATAGGGAATGTGGGGTGATTCTGACTTTTATTAGGGAAAGGGTTAAATCACATTTATTAACACTTCACTTTTTTTTTTTGCAGTGTTATAGCCGCCATAGGGGACTATAACATTGCACAGAATGATTTCCTATACTGATCACTGTCATGCATTAACATGGCATTGATCAGTGTTATCACCGCTCGACTGCTCCTGCCTGGATCTCAGGCACGGAGCAGTCATTCGGCGATTGGACACACAGGAGGCCGGTAGGGATCCTCCTGGTGACCTAAAAGCTGTTCGGGACGCCGCAGCGGTCCCGAACAGCCCAGCTGAGCTGCCAGGATGCTTTTGGTTTCACTTCAGATGCGGCGGTCAGCTTTGATCGCCGCGTCTGAAGGGTTAATACCGGGCATCACCGCAATCAGTGATGTCCGGTATTAGCCGCGGGTCCCGGCCATTGATGGCCGCCGGGACCGATCTGATATGACATGTGGGGTCACCGCTCGACCCAGTGTTATATTGCGTAAATATACGTCCTATGTCGTTAAGGAGTTAACTATCAGAGATCCTAATGATCCTTCCCATAATAGACCAGATGCTCCTGGCAGGGATCGGACTCTACCGTCACGTTTCATTGACATTGGAACTTCATGCCAAGTTGAATAATACGGCCGGTACCGTGTAATCTGCATCCTGGACGCTACGAGATATAAACCTGTAATTCAGGTCAAGCAAGAGCGGGACACGAGCCAAACCGCGCCCAGACGATACGTCCTATTATTACAATACGGGAGGAAAGCTTCCCGTAACCTCCTGATCATGTGAGGCCGCGATCACACTATACAATGCTCCGTTATAATCACCCGTTAACAAAACTAGGGATCGACCAATTTTTTTTTAGGGCCGATAACGATAATCTGTGACCTTCCAGGCCGATAGCCGATAATTTATACTGATATTCCGGTATAAGTTATCGGCTATTTACCCCCACCCTCCCCCACAGAAGCCGCTGCAGATCAATGCTTTAAAGCGGGCGCTTTAAATCAATGAACTGCAGCGGCTTTTGCGGGGCCAGAGACCGCCGCCGCCGCCACCTGCTCCTCTCCTGGGTCCTCCCTAGTCCAACCACCTCCGCCGCTGCCCCATTGCTTCCCCCATCCCACGGTTTTATAATTACCTGTTCCCGGGGTCCGCGCTACTTCTGGCTCCGGCGGCGTTCTGAGCTGTCACTGTGCGCACTGACTGTGATGTCACATTGAGGACGTCACTCATTGCGCTACGCAGTGCGCAGGATGCCACAGCCAGAAGTAGCGCAGACCCCTCGCCCCGGGAACAGGTAGTTATAAAACCGTGGGATGGGGGAGGCAATGGGGCAGCGGCGGCGGTGGTCTCGGGCCGGGGAGGCGGGGCATTATCAGCAAGGTAATTGCCAATATGGATAATTAGAGATGAGAGAACTTACAGTAAATTCAATTTGTCACGAACTTCTCGGCTCGGCAGTTGATGACTTTATCCTGCATAAATTAGTTCAGCCTTCAGGTGCTCCCGTGGGCTGGAGACTCTTTCCTAGGACTGTATCCACCTTTTCCAGCCAACGGAGCACCGGAAAGCTGAACTAATTTATGCAGGAAAAGTCATCAACTGCCGAGCCGAGAAGTTCGTGACGAATCAAATTTACTGTAAGAGCGAACTTACAGCAAATTTGATTTGTCACGAACTTCTCGGCTCAGCAGTTGATGACTTTTCCTGCATAAATTAGTTCATCTCTACCGATAATGTCCAAAATCGTGAATATTGGCCAAACCGATCGATCCCTAAACAAAACCATTAAACGGACGTTACAAAATCCCATTTTGAACAGATGCGCTATGTCTTCCGTTCTTTCTACCGTCACAAAATAACGTCCATTATTAATAACGGGTTAAAACGGATAATGTAAAAATCCCATAAACTATAATGGGATTTTGTAACGGCCGTTTAATGTCCGTTTTTAATGGTTTTGTTAACGGGTCATTATAACGGATCTTTAAAATGGCGCATTCTATAGTGTGATAGCGGCTTAATAATCCGGAACATCTGATAATCTGACATCTACCGGGCTCCAGTGGTATATAGGTATACTTACCGTATTTAACACCGGCAATGCTGGATTATCAAATATTCTGTATCAAACAAATCATTGAAGCCTAGTAGGGCCGTACTGAATTATCACCACGAGACCCGATGACCCGGCAGTCCAGGTCCTAGGCGGCGTTCACACCACGTTTTTGCCTACGGTCAGGAAACCGCATACGGCCGAAAACGCAGCCGACCGGAGGCTGCAGTTCACTCCGGTCGGCTCATAGACATGCATTAAATACGGTTCCCGAATACGGCTGAGTGCGGGCGCCGCGATTAAGCCCCGCCCACCCCTCCTCCCAACCGTATTCGGGAACCGTAAGTACAAAACGTGGTGTGAAAGCACCCTTAAACTGTATACGTTTTTTTAACATGGGAGTCAATGGGAACCGTATAGAACCGTATGTGCGTACAGTTTCATCTGGTTTTTGACTTTGCACAGTTTTTTTTTCCTTGGACTTTCAATCAAACAAGTGAAACTTTATTCATAATGGAGTGAGAAGTTAAAAACGTATAATTTTTTTTCTTAAAAAAAACAGATGCAACCGGACATCATTTTTCAAGCCATATACGGGTTAATATTTGAACACACATTTTGATACAGTTTAGTCCGGTTTTGCGGAATCCGTTTTTTCATCAAAAACCTGATACGGGAACTGTATTGCAAAAACGTGGTGTGAACGCGTCCTTAGTGTCTATTTACATGGCGGAATTTCCCCGCAAATGAAAGCCCGATACACTTCTATGGGATTCCGCACTCCCATTCACACTTCTGAATTTCCGCAAGCGGAAATTCAGAAGTGTGAATGGGAGTGCGGAATCCTATAGAAGTCTATGGGCTTTCATTTAAAGGGGCACACCACTGGAAAACTTTAAATTTTTTTTTTTTTTTTTTTCCTAATTAACTGGTGCCAGAAAGTCAAACAGATTTGTAAATGACTTCTATTTAAAAATCTGCTGTATGCTACAGAGGAAGTTCTTTTCTTTTTGAATTTCTTTTATGTCTGACCAGTGCTTCCAGTACTTATCAGCTGCTGTATGCTCCAGATGGAAGTTCTTTTCTGTCTGACCACACTGCTCTCTGCTGACACTAGAGATGAACGAACTTACAGTAAATTAGATTCGTCACGAACTTCTCGGCTCGGCAGTTGATGACTTTTCCTGCATAAATGAGTTCAGCTTTCCGGTGCTCCGGTGGGCTGGAAAAGGTGGATACAGTCCTAGGAGACTCTTTCCTAGTAATGTATCCACCTTTTCCAGCCCACCGGAGCACCTGAAAGCTGAACTAATTTACGCAGGAAAAGACATCAACTGCCGAGCCGAGAAGTTCGTGACGAATCGAATTTACTGTAAGTTCGCTCATCTCTAGCTGACACCTCTGTCCATATCAAAAACACAAGCTAATTTCTTTTTAAAACAGCTCCACATCTGTCCCCAGGTTGTGTGTGGTATTACAACTTGGCTCCATTCACTCTTAAAGGGGTACTCCGCTGCCCTGTGTCGGAAGCTCCGCTCGCTGCGTCCGGAAGTTTATTGTTCCGAACGCTGTGTGCGGGCTTCCGTGTTCAGGGCCGCCCCTCGTGACGTCACGGCCGCCGCCCCCTTCGTGAAAGTATATGGGAAGATGGCCGTCACGCCCCCTTCCCATAGACTTTCACTGAGGGGGCGGGTGTGATGTCAGGAAGGGGGCGGGCGTGACGTCACAAGGGGCGGCCCTGAACACGGAAGCCCGCACACAGCGTTCGGAACAATAAACTTCCGGACGCAGCGAGCGGAGCTTCCGACACAGGGCAGCGGAGTACCCCTTTAATGAAAGCGGAGCTGCAGAACCACACCCAACCTGGAGACAGACTGGGAGCGGTTTACAAAAAAAATAAAAAATTAAATTAGCTCTATTTTTCTACTCCTGGATAACCCCTTTAACATCCTATTAAAAAAAAAGGGGAAAGCCCATTTGTCAATCTATTCATACACTTCCAGGAGGAGTAACAGAGGAACGGAAGAATGCAGAATGTTAAGAAGATCTGCTGCGGCATTGCCTCACCCACCTGAAAAAGGTCAGAAGGAAGACCACCAGGTGGTGATGGGTGTACTGCGAAAAGAAGCCGCGACGGGCGAGTGTCCTGCGGGGCGACCCCGGGAAGTCCATGGCTGCCGATCCTCACGATTCCGGCCTCAGATGAGATTCCTCATGAGGTTCAGATCGTCCTTCCTAGAATTACAGAAACATGAAATCACATTCAGAGTGACAACCCATGGGGGGGGGGGGGGGGGGGGACGGAGACCTCCAGGGGGGTTTGGTCTAAAGGAATAAAGCTGACCCATTTTGAACCTTAAAGGGGTACTCCACCGAACTAAACCCAGAGCCCATCCTTTCCCTCTCATCAACCTATTTAATTGTCTAAATATCATTCATTAGCTATAAAGGGCAGTGGTCTTCAACCTGCGGACCTCCAGATGTTGCAAAACTACAACTCCCAGCATGCCCGGA
This sequence comes from Hyla sarda, assembly GCF_029499605.1. Classification (NCBI taxonomy): domain Eukaryota; kingdom Metazoa; phylum Chordata; class Amphibia; order Anura; family Hylidae; genus Hyla; species Hyla sarda. Next base: position 407,163,268 of record NC_079192.1, read on the forward strand.
CAGCCGTTGGCTGTCCGGGCATGCTGGGAGTTGTAGTTTTGCAACATCTGGAGGTCCGCAGGTTGAAGACCACTGATATAGAGCAGTTCCCCCTCTTTGGTTGACACCTCCATGCACTCTGTCTCAGTCCAAATCCCTCTCTGAAAGCAGCCCCCACCCCGCTGAGTGACACAGACCATGTGGTTTCTGCCCTGCACTGATGAGTCATGATCCCTTTTAGTGTTGAGAATTGGGAGGCGTGTGCAGCCTCAGCCAATCAGACTCTGAACCTCTCTCTCTCTGCTGCTCAGAGCAGGAGGGTGGGGGCTGCTCTCAGAGAGTGAGCTAGCTGGCTGAGCTGCAATGATTGCTGGGAGATGTGGGCAAGGGGAAGAAAGGATGGCAAAGAATATCAAGCAGCCAGAGAAGACAACAGGGGCCACAGGAGCCGTGCATATCAGGCAGGATGGTTTACAGGGAACATACATACACATATATATATATATATATATATATATATATATATATATATCTATCTTCTCTGGAGCTACTCCTTTAAAGAGGCACTACGAAACAAAACAAAATAGAAGGAAAAACACGAGGAGGAAGATGAAGAGAAGTAAGAAGGGGAGGATGAGGCGGTCGAGTCGAATTCTTGTGTTTTGAAGACCTCTGCTTGGTGTCTGTGAATGGGAACGCCTGAGACGTTGGTAGTACCTGTCCTGACCAAAAGGGGCAATGTGGCAACCGAAGGGGGGCGCAATTGTCATAACAAATTATTATAGGAAGGCAGCATTCCCCACTCTATGACCAAACAGCTGTTACACGTTACGACTCCCATCATCATGCCGGGGTCAGCCTTCACCTTCGGAGAGTCATAGTTTAGGGCAGTGGTCTCCAACCTGCGGGCCTCCAGATGTTGCAAAACTACAACTCCCAGCATGCCCGGACAGCCGTTGGCTGTCCGGGCATGCTGGGAGTTGTAGTTTTGCAACATCTGGAGGTCGGCAGGTTGGAGACCACTGGTTTAAGGTAATGTTTGCCAACAGGGTGCCTCAAGCTGTTGCAAAACTACAACTCCCAGCATGCACTGGGAGTTGTAGTTTTACAATAGCTAGAGGCATACTGGTTGGTGGACACTGCATCACGTGACGTCATGCCTTCCTGGAGACCAGAGCTGTGCCGCTTTAAATCTTCCCCCCCTCCTTATTGATTCAATATGTAGGATTATAATAGGTACTAGTGTCCGTATATACTGTAAAGCGTCCTACCTAGAACAGCCACCAGGGGGCCCGAGTCCCCCGCACCTCCCGGACAGTGCCCCGGCCGCGGACACAAGGACCCTCCGCTCATCTATCACACCCGGCAACTGCGGACGTCAACACTAGAGCGGGATCACGTGATACTCCTCCCCTGCACCGGGGCACGCCGGGAACTGTAGTCTCTAGTTCGGGAAGTAGGCGGGGTTTGGGAGTATTGAAAAAGTGGTGTCCGGCTGTGACCAAACTTGTAAGAAACGCAAAAGTCCTACTCTCAAAGAGGATGGGGGAGATTTATCAAGACCTGTCCGGAGGAAAAGTGGCCCAGTTGCCCATAGCAACCAATCAGATCGCTTCTTTCATTTTTAACAAGGCCTCTGCAAAATGAAAGAAGCAATCTGATTGGTTGCTATGGGCAACTTTTCCTTTGCACAGGTTTTGATAAATTTCCCTCAATGTGTTTCTTTTGTGTACTGTTATATACTTCAATATAAAATGTATTATATATATATATATAAATAAATTATAAGATCTATCTATTTATATATATCAAGAATTATACATATGTGTGTGTGTGTGTGTGTGTGTGTATATATATATATATATATATATATATATATATATATATATATATCAGTAGAAACTCCCAATAGCGGACACTCATGGGGAATTAAAAAAAAATGACCAATATTGAGAGGTGTCCCCAATTGGGAAAAAAGGCGCAAAAATCTTTCTAAATGACAGAATACTGAACTGTACTTACTCCAGAGTGTAATTACTGTGGTAGCCCTTGGGGGGCGTATAGTAGTGGGGATGTTGTATCGGTATATGAGGGGTTAATAATAAAAGGAATATTACAGTAGAATCTCCCAGTGCTATGTTTTCACCCCTTATCTCCTTACGGGGTATTGGCTGTACCTCCTGACAGCCCTGTGTACAAGGTAGGATGGATGTCCCCTATTGGGAGTGTTTTGTCCCCTTTCCGCTATTGGGAGTGTCCCCTATTTTTACGGTGCAAATACATTGTCCTTTGGGACTTTGTTCCCCTATTGGGAGGTGTCTGCTAAGCGTGATTTTACTGTATATATATATATTATTTTATTGTAATATTTCCTATACATTACCGGAAACCACAGCATTTCATAACTCAGTTTATGAACTATTAGGGGAAGTAGCTTCATAGGTTTCCCGTATATGACATGTTTAAGCAATTCAGGGAATCAGGAACTGTTTAACCCCTTAATAGGATTATCCGATTATGCAAAACGTATCCATAGAATAGCTACGACCACTTTGACATCCCCCGCCCATCCTCCCGCAATTTCCAGAACAGGGCCCGTCTCGCCGCCCTCATCGCTTTTGGTCCCCACCTTCCAGGACGGACTGGTCCTGGGAGTGATGGCCTGCACAGCCAATCAGCGATGTCACGCCTCAGTTGCTCACACGTCATCATTTCTGACAACAGTTCGTCCCAGCGGTCAGACCCCCCTTGATCAGACACATTCAGGGAATACGTTTTTCATAATCGGTGTACCCCATTAGACACCAACAATTTTGGCCTTTAAGACAAAGGTCTATTTTTAAAATCTATATTGTCACTGTCCCTTTAAAGGGGTAGTCCAGTGGTGAAAAACTTATCCCCTATCCCAAGGATATGGGATAAGTTTGAGATCGCGGGGGGTCCGACCGCTGGGGCCCCCTGCGATCTCTCTGTACGGGGGCCAGGCTCTCCAGACAGATAGCGGGTGTCGACCTCCGCACGAAGCGGTGGCCGACACGCCCCCTCAATACATCTCTATGGCAGAGGGGGATATTGCCGAAGGCAGCGCTTCGGCTCTGCCATAGAGTTGTACTGAGGGGGCGTGTCAGCCGCCGCTTCGTGCGGAGGTCGACACGCCCCCTTCCCGCGGGCTGTCGGGGCTCCGTACAGGAGATCACAGGGGGCCCCAGCGGTCGGACCCCCCGCGATCTCAAACTTATCCCCTATCCTTAGGATAGGGGATAAGTTGTTCACCACTGGGTCACCACTGGACTACTCCTTTAATGGTTTCTTTTGCAGCAGATATACTTCATGAAAAGCTTCTGGTGTGCTTTCAATGTGGATGCAGACAGTTATACGCTACCGTACAGCTTGTACTCTACTGTGGAAGGCCTGCACAAGTCGACTTACTATGGTGCAAATACTTGCCATTTTTACGGAATTTGAGGGTTGATTCCCTATGTGTAGGGTTTACAGAGATACGGACGTGTTGTGTCAGCAGAGGGGTCCTTGTTTAGCTTATTCTCCTCTGGCTAAGCCAATTCTCCTTCTTTGAGCTAAAGACTTGAGCACTTTGCCTTCACAGCGTGGACTGGAGACCTTTTGGGTGAAATCCTCCAAATTCCATACAATGCTGTAATTGATGGATCTGTCTCAGATGATGCAACTTGTGGAACCGAACAGTGACTTGCTTGTAGCCGGCTTCATCTTGAACAGGATTAAACCTAGGAGTGCGAAGGCCTAGCAGGAGTAGGGCTGGGAGATGCAGACACAGACCAAGACTTCATCGGATGTTAACTCTTTGCTGGCCTGAGGCAGACGAGAACCAAATGGTTTGGTCATCTGGGGAGACTACAGGACCTGCCTGACGGATCGTGCCTAGAATGTGAAGTTTGTGTGAGTGTCCATAAACTGTGTATGCCTATGGTGTGAGTGTGCCTATACTGTCTACGAGTGTGTGCATATAGTGTGATTGTACATATATGGGGAGATTTATCAAAACCTGTGCAGCCAATCAGATTGTCTCTTTCATTTTTTTCAAAGGTTCTTTGAAATATGAAAGAGGTGATCTGATTGGTTGCTATGGGCAACTGCACCACTGTTCCTTTATGCAGGTTTGGATAAATCTCCCCCATACTGTGTACGAGTGTGTGCATTAGGTGAGTGTGCATATTCTGTGTGTGCATATACAGTGATCCCTCAACTTACAATGGCCTCAACATACAATAGTTTCAACATACAATGGTCTTTTCTGGACCATTGTAACTTGAAACCACACTCAACATACAATGCTATGGAATCTGTCAATGGCTGGAAGAATGGACATTTCACTGGTAAAACCCTTGTATTCCTAAAGTGCACGCACTGACTGGTGTCTGGTAGCGCCCCTACAGTACAGGGAGGTATTACATATTCTGTACACTTTACCTGTACCAGGGTTAGCTGCTCCTTTAGACACCAGGTGAGGGCGACTCCATGTTACTTTTTTAGGACATTGCGGGTTCTGTACAGGACCCTGAAGAAGCTTCTGTCCTCTACATAGACCAGTGTTTCCCAAAGAGGATGCCTCCAGCTGTTGCAAAACTACAACTCCCAGCATGCCCGGACAGCCTTCGGCTGTCCGGTCATGCTGGGAGTTGTAGTTTTGCAACAGCTGCAGACACCCTCATTGGGAAACACTGAAATAGACAGTGATTACAGCTCCCAGTAGATCTTTCTTACTTTTATATGTAAGGATTTGCTTTATCTATATTAGTTATCTACTTATTTTTCTTTAATCCTCACTTTTTCCTATTTTTGGATGACATTTTGGTGGCTTCAGAACCAATTACCAGGTTTCCATAGAGTTCTGGTCTCAACATACGATGGTTTCAACATACAATGGTCGTCCTGGAACCGATTAATATTGTAACTTGAGGGACCACTGTACTGTGTACGAGTGTGTGTGCATATATATATATATATATATATATATATGAAAAAAGATGGGCTGTTCTCAAGGACTTTGATTAACGTGAAAATGTGGAGTATGGATGTAAAAGAATGTGTGATTCCGAGTTGTGCAAGTGGCTATAAGTATACGGACAGCGATAACTGGGGGTCAACAAACAAATGTATGAAAATATTACATTAGCAATAAACCTAGAGTGGATGCCGGCAATCCATTCCGGGATAATACAATAAAATAGTAAATATTAATAAAAATACAATCAATATTTATTAATATTTACTATTTTATTGTATTATCCCGGAATGCATTGCCGGCATCCACTCTAGGTTTATTGCTAATGTAATATTTTCATACATTTGTTTGTTGACCCCCAGTTATCGCTGTCCGTATACTTATAGCTAGTGTTGAGCGGCATAGGCCATATTCGAATTTGCGATATTTCGCCAATATATGGACGAATATTCGTCATATATTCGCTAAATTTGCATATTCGTAATATTCGCGTTTTATTTCCGCATATGCGAAAATTCGCACGCCAGTCTCACACAGTAGTATTAGAGTCTTCTTTACACCACATAAGCTGGGAACAGAGAGGGGTGATCACTGTGATGTGTACTGTGAAAAAAAAACAAAAAAAAACTGAATATTCGTAATTACGAATATATAGTGCTAGATTCGTGAATATTCGCGAATTCGCGAATCAAATTCGCATTGCGAATATTCGCGAGCAACACTACTTATAGCCACTTGCTGAACTCAGAATCACACATTCTTTTACATCCATACTCCACATTTTCACGTTAATTCACATTTTAAACGTCCTTGAGAACAGCCCATCTTTTTTACATTTTTTAATTTTTGTTAAACTTTTATGCTTGCCAATTTTAGTGCAGCCAGTGGGGGTCTGCATTGTGCAAGTTTCTCCGACGACTACACGGATTGAGCACACTCACTACACATTCTTTCTTCATATATATATATTTGCGTTTGTGTGCACATAGTGTGAGTGTGCATATACTGTGTGTGTGTACATATAATGTGAGTGTTCATACTTGTGTGTGCATATCATGTGAGTGTGCATATACTGTGTGTGTGTGTAAATATGTGAGTGTTCATACTTGTGTGTGCATATCATGTGAGTGTGCATATACTGTGTGTGTGTGTAAATATGTGAGTGTTCATACTTGTGTGTGCATATCATGTGAGTGTGCATATACTGGGTACGTTTGTGTGCATATAGTGTGAGTGTGCATATACTGTGTGTGTGTACATATGTGAGTGTTCATACTTGTGTGTGCATATCATGTGAGTGTGCATATACTGCTTGCGAGTGTGCGTGCATATACTTTGTGGGAGGGTGTGCATATAGGGGGAGATTTATCAAAACCAGTTTAGAGGAAGAATGGTGCAGTTGCCCATAGCAACCAAAAATAGAAAGCAGCGATCTGATTGGTTGCTATGGGCAACTGCACCACTCCACCGTCATCTCTCTGACCCCCCTGCTGAGTGTCTGAGCGGGGGGGCCAAATATTCGATCTACCCTGGGTGCCAAATACTCTAGGTATGCCCCTTGGTTGTCATTAACCCCTTCCCTGCCCCAGACCAACAGCGATTTTCAGATAATAGGCTCTTCACATTAAGCCATGGCCCCTTTTTACCTGATCAGTACTTTTCAGTGTAAAGGGCGACAATCCTACCGTACACCCCGTATTATAACTATAATGTATAACTCGACTGTCTAGATTCTAGTAATTCCTAGAATACTACTATATATAATCTAAACAATAGAGACGTAGAGTTATTTATAATTATGTAGTATTTCGGTCTGTTTTTTGGTCCTCACTTCAAGATGCGAGTTCTGTGCCCATGGCAGAGGTCACAGCTTGGAAAAATTGGATACTTCTCTGGCGCTCGCAGGATCCGTGTTGGTGGTCAATTAGGTAAGAGACTTCAGGTGTGATAAAGAATTCAGTCTTTATTGCTTCAGAAAGGACAGACAACGCGTTTCGAGGGATCACCCCTCTTCCTCAGGTCATGGGTCATCCAATTTTTCCAAGCTGTGACCTCTGCCATGGGCACAGAACTCGCATCTTAACTGAACCGCCTCGACCATCTCGAGAAACGGAAGGACACAGGCTGCCATATAATCTCCATACCAAGCCCATAACGGTGTCGCGCTCGCAGCGCGACACAATAAGGTGAGCAGTTCTCCATCCCCATTCCACCTGACTCTTGTTCCCACGAGGTAACGGCACAGGGTGCGCTGGTCTTTTGTTCCCTTTTTCCCTTCTCCTTTTGGTCCTCACTTCGGATCATATTTTTAACCAAAACTAGAAGTGTCGCTTACACAGAGAAAAACTATAATAGAAACAATTGCACTTTTTTCTGCCTTTTTGATCCACTCCTAGTTTTGGCTAAAAATGGACCAGACTGCTACTGGGTGTGAACCCAGCCATAGAATTTACATTTATTTTAACTATAACCACTTGGTGGCACTACTGGGCTTTGCACGCTCAGTATATGGATGACATCTAAATGGTAGAGACTCTGGGCCTGTCCTAGGCCCTCTAGGTGTCACTTTATTAAGGAGAAACTGTGTTTCCCAACCAGGGTGCCTCCAGCTGTTGCAAAACTACAACTCCCAGCATGCCCGGACAGCCAGGGGCTGTCCAGGCATGCTGGGAGTTGTAGTTTTGCAACAGCTGGAGGCACCCTGGTTGGGAGACACTGCTGTGAATGATTTTTATTCAGACCCAATCGTCATGCTGGGAGTTGTAGATTTGCAACAGCTGGAGGCGCCCTGGTTGGGAAACACTGCCTTATAATTGCACCATTATCTGGATTATTTACATGGTGTAAACCGATAAATTAAATACAGTAAAATATTAATATGCTACATCTCAGGGCGCTGTTATTTATCAGTGAATTTGTGTGTATGGGGGGGAGATTCATCAAAACTTGTGTAGAGGAAAAGTTGCCCAGTTGCCTATAGCAGCCAATCAGATCGCTTCTTTCATTTTTGAAAAGGCCTCTGAAAAATAAAAGGAGCGATCTGATTGGTTGCTATGGGCACCTGGTCAAGTTTCCCGTCAGTATAGGTCTTGATGAATCTCCCCCTATATATATTATATATATATATATATATATATATATATATATATATATTTCATTCAGTCCACTTAAAGGGATGTTCCAGGATGTTTATTTTTTTTATTTGACTATGTTATAGGGGCTGTAATGTTAGTGTAGTTTATAATATAGTGTTGGTACTGCTATAATGGGTGGAGTGACCGTTTGGTGGGAGAGAGATCATTCTGCAGGGAATTGTAGTTTTGAAACAGCTGGAGGCACCCAGGTCAGAAAACACTGGTCTATTGCATTGAAGGGATCTATTGCATTGAAGGGTGTGTTTCAATGGGTGGGGTGGCTGATGTGCGGGAGGGAGAAAAGTGACCTCACACTTACAAACAAGAAATTATGGGACTTGTAGTTAAAGGAAACGAACTCCAACAGGAAATAGCCAGTTCACAAAAAGCTAGCCACAGTGTTATGGTAATCTCACAACATAGCCATTTAGCCCCAAGACAAGCGCAGATCCTTCCTAATCATGTCCATTACTGTCTGGCAGGTACGTACTAGAATCACCATATGGTGGAGAACCCCTTTAAGATCCTGCAAAATATGAAAACTATGACCAAAAGCTGCTTACTATTAGCAATTATTATGTTTGCCGAATGTTCCCAACAAGACATATCCTTCAGGTACCAAAAAACAAACAAACATTTCCTTATTAAGGGAGCACTGCAGTGTCTGATCACGGGGGTCCGACCGCTGGGACCACCCGGCTCTCCTCCATCTCCATACAGCTCTATGGGAGAGGCGGGGACACATGGAGATACATGGAGGGGGCGTGTTGGCCATGGCGTCATGCTGCGGCCAATACACCTTCTGCATTTCGAGAGCCGCGAAAGAGTTGGGCCCCGTGCAGGAGATCGCGAGGGTCCCAGCGTTCCGACCCCCCCGCGATCAGACACTTATCCCCTATCCTGCAGATAGGGGATAAGTGTCTCACACTGCAGATCTCCTTTAAAGGGGTATTCCGGGCAAAAACATTTTATCCCCTATCCAAAGGATAGGGGATAAGATGACTGATCGCGGGGGGCCCGCTGCTGGGATCCCCCGCGATCTCCCTGCAGCACCTGCATTCTATTCGGGAGCTGCGTCTCCAGTTTTGGAAACCTCCAGGTTTCCGGGACTGGGGATGTGACGTCACGCCACGCCCCCTCCATTCATGTCTATGGGAGGGGGCGTGACGGCCTTAACACCCCCTCCCATAGACATGAATGGAGGGGGCGTGGCGTGACATAATGGAGGGCGTGCCGTCTACTGTTGACGACACGTGCTCCTAACTGTGAGAGTTCTGGAGTTCGTGGGGGTCCCAGCGGTCGGACCCCCCAGTATCAGCTACTACCGTAGGTAATTTTGGCTGGAGTTCTCCTTTAATCAGACCACAATATAAAAACTGTAAGTAGAGGTTTTGTATAGGACGCTCATTCAGTCATATTCTGGAAGGAACTGAATTATTCTTATCTAATTTTTTTTAAATTTTTTTTTTTAGTTTAGTGTTATACTAAGTAGTAATCTTTTTTATGATCCTATGTAATTGCCTATATAGTCACATATATTGCACAATTTATTTTGTTATTTTATTTGAAAGATGGGAAGGGGGTGATTTGAATTTTTATTATGGATGGCTTTGTTTTTTGTTTTTTTTATAAATCTTTTTATCTTATTTTTGTATTATTTTATTCACACATTTTAAGTCCCCATAGGGGCCTATTATTAGCAATCATTGCTAATACTAAATAATGCTATGCTATTGTGTAGCATTTATCAGTGTGCTCTCCGCTCTGCTAGTATAGTCTGCCTGATGCAAATCAGCAAATTGCCCCGAGATCAGCATAGACTAAGGCAGGAGGAGTCTGACTGCCATAAAGAACCCTCCCCATCACCCAAACCCCTCCCCATCACCCCCCCCCCCCCCTCCAGTCACTGTCGAACATGTAACCTGCGCTGCACCTGTCAGAAACCTCATAAATGCCTCATTGTACAGTACACGTCCCCCACAGTTTAACTAGCTATAAAACTTAGCGTTGCTATATGGTTCCCCTATACAGTGATCCCTCAACTTACAATGGCCTCAACATACAATAGTTTCAACATACAATGGTCTTTTCTGGACCATCGTAAGTTGAAACCAGACTCAACATACAATGTACAGACAGTCCAGATCTGTGAAACGTGTCAATGGCTGGAAGAACCGACCAATCAAAATGGGAATTCACTAGTAAAACCCCTGTATTACTGAAGTGCATGCACTGACTGGTGTCTGGTAGCGCCCCCTACAGTACAGGGAGGTATTACATGTTCTGTACTCCTCTCTACCGGTGCCAGGGTTAGCTGCTCCTTTGGACACCAGGTGAGGGCGACTCTATTACTTTTTTGGGACACTGTGTGTACTGTACAGGACCCTGAAGAAGCTCCTGTCCTCTACATAGACGAGTGGCGTTGCGACCCGGGTGCGGGGGGTGCGGCCCGCACCGGGTGACACCAACCTAATGGGGTGACACCAAGACTCCGCAGCACCCACACCCCCTCCCCAGCTACACTTACACCCCCCTATGTGCCCGACCGGCCTCCCATCCGTCAGCACAACCCCCTGTGCTGTGTGTGCGGTGCGCCCGTCCGTTAGCAACCCCCCCCCCTTTCAGTGCGCCCGTCCGTCATCACGCCCCCCCCCCCCCCTCACCTTCACCAGTACTGTGCCCGGCCTCCGCTCCCACGTCTGCGCCGGCCTGACGTCACACCGCATGGCCGCGCAGGGGGACGTCAGTTACGTCACTCGCATTGCGCCCGGTGAGAAGGATCGCGCTGCGCTGGATCGGTGAGTGTGTGTGTCTGTCTCTATCTATGTTTGTGTGTGTGTGTGTGTGTGTGTTTGTGTGACTCTCTGAGTGTGTGTGTGACTCTGTGTATTTGTGTGACTCTGTGTGTGACTCTGTGTATTTGTGTGACTCTGTGTGTGTGTGTGTGTGTGTGACTGTGTTTGTGTGACTCTGTGTGTGTGTGTGACTCTGTGTGTCTGTCTGTGAGTGTGTGTCTCTCCGACTGTATGTGTTTGTGTGTGTGTCTCTCTGTGTTGTATGTGTTTTTTTTTTTTGTGTGTGTGCATGTGTGTGTGTGTGTGTGGGGAGACTTTGACGCATTGTGGGGAACCTGCAAGGGAACCTGCGGCCTAATGTGGGGAGTCTATGCTACCTAATGTGGGGAGTCTATGCTACCTAATGTGCGGAGTATATGCTACCTAATGTGCGGAGTCTATGATACCTAATGTGCGGAGTCTATGCTACCTAATGTGGGGAGTCTATGCTAGCTAATGTGGGGAATCTGTGCTACCGAATGTGGGGAAACTGCTACCTAATGTGGGGATTCTGTGCTACCTAATATGGGGAAATTGCTACCTAATGTGGGGTAACTGGTACCTACCTAATGTGGGGAAACTGGTACCAAATGTGGGGAATCTATGCTGCCTAATGTGGGGAAAAGATGCTACCTAATGTGGGGAAACTGCTACCTACCTAATGTGGGGGAACTGCTGCCTACCTAATGCTCCCCCCCCTGCCAGTAGCACCCTCATCATCCTCCAGCAACTACCCCCCCCCCCATCAGCACCTCCATCAGCAGATCCTGGTGGATGATGGCGGTGCTCCTGCCAGGAGGATGATCCTGCCGATGGATGATGGGGGTGATACTGCCAGGGGGGATGGCCAGTAGCACCCTCATCATCCTTCAGCAACACCCCCCCCACTAGTAGCACCCCGATCATCCACTAGCAACACCACCAATACCCCCCTCCGTGGTAATAGCATCAGTTAACGGATGTTGAGGGTGTTACTGCGGTTGTGGTATTATATTCAGAGGGTGCACTGTATGGCAACGTTATATTCAGAGGTCGCAGTGTGTGGTAGTATTATATTCAGAGGGCACAGTTTGTGGTAGTATTATATTCAGAGGGCGCAGTTTGTGGTAGTATTATATTCAGAGGACGCAGTTTGTGGTAGTATTATATTCAGAGGGCGCAGTTTGTGGTAGTATTATATTCAGAGGGCGCAGTTTGTGGTAGTATTATATTCAGAGGGCACAGTGGGTGGTAGTATTATATTCAGAGGGCGCAGTTTGTGGTAGTATTATATTCAGAGGGCACAGTGGGTGGTAGTATTATATTCAGAGGGCGCAGTTTGTGGTAGTATTATTAGAGATGAGCGAACTTACAGTAAATTCGATTCGTCACGAACTTGTCGGCTCAGCAGTTGATGACTTATCCTGCGTAAATTAGTTCAGCCTTCAGGTGCTCCGGTGGGCTGGAAAAGGTGGATACATTTCTAGGAAAGAGTCTCCTAGGACAATATCCACTTTTATCAGCCCACGGGAGCACCTGAAAGCTGAACTAATTTATGCAGGAAAAGCCATCAACTGCCGAGCCGAGAAGTTTGTGACGAGTTGAATTTACTGTAGTTTGCTCATCTGTAAGTATTATATTTAGAGGGCGCAGTGGGTGGTAGTAATATATTCAGAGTGTACAGTATGTGTTGGTATTATATTCAGAGGGTACAGTATGTGATAGTATTATATTCAGGGGTACAGTATGTGATAGTATTATATTCAGGGGTACAGTATGTGGCAGATTTACATTCAGAGTGTACAGTATGTGTTGGTATTATATTCAGAATGTACAGTGTGTGGTAGTATTATATTCAGTGGGTATGGTGTATGGAAGGTTTATAATCAAAGAGTATAGTGTATAGTAGTATTATATTTAGAGGATACAGTGTCTGGCAGGTTTATAATAATAATTGTTTTCATATAGAGGATGAGAATGCGCTGACATAGTGAGGAGACTTCTGGGTGTCACATTCTACAGACAGAAGTTTTAGCTGGACCAGGCGGTATGTACCATCTGAATTAGATAAGGGAAGACTATAGAGAAGACGTCACCTATAGTCACTGATACCATTGTACATTCTCCTCTCTATGTCCTATCAGAGCTGTAGTCGCTTGTCAGTTCTACAGTTATGGTCAGTGAAACTACAACTCCCAGCATAACCTCACCACTGCATAAAGGGGTACTCTACTGGAAAACATTTTTTTTAATCAACTGGTGCTACAAAGTTAAACAGATTTGTAAATTACTTCTATTTAAAAATCTTAATCCTTCCAGTACTTATTAGCTGCTGTATAAGCGATTCACAGGCAGTTATTTTCTTTTTTAATTTCTTTTCTGTCTGACCACAGTGCTCTCTGCTGACACCTTTGTCCATGTCAAGAACTGTCCATAGTAGGAGCAAATCCCCATAGCAAACCTATCCTGCTCTGGACAGTTCCTGACATGGACAGAGGTGTCAGCAAATAGCACTGTGGTCAGATTGGAAAGAACTACGCAACTTCCTGTGGAGCATACACCAGCTTATAAGTACTGTAAGTATTAAGATTTTAAATAGAAGTAATTTAAAAATCTGTTTAACTTTCTGGCACCAGTTGATATAAAAGTAAATGTTTTCCAGTGGAGTACCCCTTAAAGTAATTCTGGGAGCTGTATATTTAAATGGTGAAAACTTCTTTAACACTTTCCCATTCTGTGGCAACTGGTATATCTGATTATTATACTGGAATTTCTCACAATGCGCTACAACAGTGGTGTCTGTCACAACAGGCTAAAAACTTACTGGGGGGAGGGGGAGGTATGGGGGTGACACCATTTTCTACCGCACCGGGTGACACCAACCCTAGCAACGCCACTGACATAGACCAGTGTTTCCCAAACAGGGTGGCCCCAGCTGTTGCAAAACTACAACTCATCAGCATGCCCGGACAGCCTTTGGCTGTCCGGGCATGCAGGGAGTTGTAGTTTTCCAACAGCTGGAGGCTCCCTGCTTGGGAAACACTGACATAGACAGTGATTACAGCTCCCAGCAGATCTTTCTTACTTTTATGTGTAAGGATTTGCTTTATCTATATTAGTTATCTACTTATTTTTCTTTAATTCTCACTTTTTCCTATTTTTGGATGACATTTTGGTGCATTTAGAACCAATTACCAGGTTTCCATAGAGTTTGGGTCTCAACATACAATGGTTTCAACATACAATGGTAGTCCCAGGACCAATTAATATTGTAACTTGAGGGACCACTGTATACACTTTTTAATTTGTGGTCTTTTGTATTTATGTCTTTTTTTTTCATCATGATTAAGGACAGGAACGTATCCAAAACATGTCAGCCTTTTTCAGTGGTTCACTTTTACCACGATTACTAACATAGCATGAAATTTTCATCTACTGCATTTGTGAGCCCTTCTGTTTTTTCCAGTTTATATACAGGGAGTTCTTCACATGCTCTATATATATATATATATATATATATATATATATATATATACAGGAGATTGCAGTGGTTGGGCAGTAGTGCGGCACTTTGTACTTATCATTGTGTGAACGCAGCCTATTATTACAATGCCAAAAACTACTGGTTGTCAGTAAATTAACAGTCTGGAGTGACCCAGGCGGAGGACGATCTACTGATAAATTGTTCATTTTATGGAGAAATATTAAAACACAAAAAGCAGACAGTAACGCGGCTTTACGTAATAAATACTGCAGAAGGCGAGAAAGTCACCGTATACTGTATCACATTCTAGTAACCACAATGAGGTCATTGTAATCCCAGCTGTGTATTATAATCGTGTCACTCAGTACGGGACCGCCAGGCCCAGGGAGAGGCCCGGGCCCGATATCCTCTTTCCATCTCCTGTGCCAACAAGAGGTTAATTCACTTCGGTCTCCGCATTCTCACGAAGAAAACTGAAGGACATAAAAAGGTTGTTTGTCTTCTGCCAAGACAGGTGCGTTCACTTCCTTATTGCTTTATGAACTACATCTCCCAAAATGCAACGGTGCGGGGGGCAGGGTGCAAAGGCAGGCTTACCTGTTCATCCAGGTAAGGTGCAAACGCAGGAAGGTATCTGACAGGTGAACAGTTCCTGGCAGCCGAGGCTTCAGGTGAGATATCTGATCGGATCTGGGCTGAGAGGTGAAGCGGGGGAATTCGGAAGACATTACACTTACGGAAAAAAAGCTGTGATATTGTATTATTATTATGTACCTGGGCCAGAGCCCTGAAGGAGGGGGATCTGTCGTGTACAAATAATACAGAATTATCATGTACGAGCGCTGGTTAACAGGTGTCTTAAAGGGAACGTAAACCTGGTCCAGCAGCTTTATAAAAGGAGTGGCTGATATCAGTAACATATATATGGATATTAATGCATTAATGTTCTGGGAGGTTCTCAGCACCGGACTGGGGTTCCTTGGCAAGTTATTGGTACCAATGTTCCTTGGCCTCATCGGAGGAGGTAATCCTTGTGGCAAGTTATTAGAGCCAATGTTCCTTAGCTTCACCAGAGGAGATGACTATTGGGGCGAGTTATTGGTACCAATGTTCCTTTGCCTCACCGGAAGAGATGACTATTTGGGAAAGGTATTGGTACCAATGTTTCTTGGCCTCACCAGAGGAGATGACTATTGGGGCAAGTTATTGGTGCCAATGTTCCTTGGCCTCACTGGAGGAGATGACTGTTGGGGCAAGTTATTGGTACCAATGTTCCTTGGTCTCACCGGAGGAGGTAACCCTTGTGGCAAGTTATTGGTACCAATGTTTCTTGGTCTCACCGGAGGAGGTAACCCTTGTGGCAAGTTATTGGTACCAATGTTCCTTGGCCTCACTGGAGGAGATGACTGTTGGGGCAAGTTATTGGTACCAATGTTCCTTGGCCTCACTAGAGGAGATGACTGTTGGGGCAAGTTATTGGTACCAATGTTCCTTGGCCTCACCGGAGGAGATGACTATTTGGGAAAGTTATTGGTACCAATGTTCCTTGGCCTCACTGGAGGAGATGACTGTTGGGGCAAGTTATTGGTGCCAATGTTCCTTGGCCTCACTAGAGGAGATGACTATTTGGGAAAGTTATTGGTGCCAATGTTCCTTGGCCTCACTAGAGGAGATGACTGTTGGGGCAAGTTATTGGTACCAATGTTCCTTGGCCTCACTGGAGGAGATAACTGTTGGGGCAAGTTATTGGTACCAATGTTCCTTGGTCTCACCGGAGGAGGTAACCCTTGTGGCAAGTTATTGGTACCAATGTTCCTTGGCCTCACTGGAGGAGATGACTGTTGGGGCAAGTTATTGGTACCAATGTTCCTTGGCCTCACTAGAGGAGATGACTGTTGGGGCAAGTTATTGGTACCAATGTTCCTTGGCCTCACCGGAGGAGATGACTATTTGGGAAAGTTATTGGTACCAATGTTCCTTGGCCTCACTGGAGGAGATGACTATTGGGGCAAGTTATTGGTGCCAATGTTCCTTGGCCTCACTGGAGGAGATGACTGTTGGGGCAAGTTATTGGTACCAATGTTCCTTGGTCTCACCGGAGGAGGTAACCCTTGTGGCAAGTTATTGGTACCAATGTTGCTTGGTCTCACCGGAGGAGGTAACCCTTGTGGCAAGTTATTGGTACCAATGTTCCTTGGCCTCACTGGAAGAGATGACTGTTGTGGGAAGTTATTGGTACCAATGTTCCTTGGCCTCACTAGAGGAGATGACTGTTGGGGCAAGTTATTGATACCAATGTTCCTTGGCCTCACTGGAGGAGATGACTATTTGGGAAAGTTATTGGTGCCAATGTTCCTTGGCCTCACTAGAGGAGATGACTGTTGGGGCAAGTTATTGGTACCAATGTTCCTTGGTCTCACCGGAGGAGGTAACCCTTGTGGCAAGTTATTGGTACCAATGTTCCTTGGCCTCACTAGAGGAGATGACTGTTGGGGCAAGTTATTGGTACCAATGTTCCTTGGCCTCACTGGAGGAGATGACTGTTGGGGCAAGTTATTGGTACCAATGTTCCTTGGCCTCACCAGAGGAGATGACTATTGGGGCAAGTTATTGGTGCCAATGTTCCTTGGCCTCACTGGAGGAGATGACTGTTGGGGCAAGTTATTGGTACCAATGTTCCTTGGTCTCACCGGAGGAGGTAACCCTTGTGGCAAGTTATTGGTACCAATGTTGCTTGGTCTCACCGGAGGAGGTAACCCTTGTGGCAAGTTATTGGTACCAATGTTGCTTGGTCTCACCGGAGGAGATAACCCTTGTGGCAAGTTATTGGTACCAATGTTCCTTGGCCTCACTGGAAGAGATGACTGTTGGGGCAAGTTATTGGTGCCAATGTTCCTTGGCCTCACTAGAGGAGATGACTGTTGGGGCAAGTTATTGGTACCAATGTTGCTTGGTCTCACCGGAGGAGGTAACCCTTGTGGCAAGTTATTGGTACCAATGTTCCTTGGCCTCACTGGAGAAGATGACCCTTGTGGCAAGTTATTGTGTCCAAAGTCCCTTTCAGATAGGAATGTCTTCTGCTGGTGCCCATTACAGTGTCAGAGCCGGGCCCATTGGAGGACGTTCAGGGAAAGGTAAATTGAACAACCTTCCCTTACTGATATCATCTTTTGGGGGAGAGGCCTCCATAAATATTATGTGGACAGTACTGCAAAAATCATTTGAACGTAAAATCACACGAAAATCTTTACAGCAGTGTTAATGAAAGGAATTACAACTCAAAAACAAAAGGAAGTCGGGCCTGTTTGTACAAAAATAAAACACTAATTAAACTACATGAAACAAAAATTGCTTTTGTTGCCGATAGCAACCAATCACAGTGCAGCTTTCATTTTGTATTCTCTCTGATTGGTTGCTATGGGCAACAAAGCCCGTTTTACTTTTTTAGCAGTTACATAACTCTTCCTCATTTTTTGAGTTGACCGGTGAATTCAATGGGAAGTGACTAATAAGCTGTCACGTCCGATCAGTCTGTATCATCCTACGTGAGACACTATAAACATCCTGGGCCTGAAATATTATAGCAAACTATAGGATCAGTCAGGGCTGGTGCATGGATCTTTGCCGCCCTAGGCAAAAGCTAATTTTGCCACCCCCTTTGAATTCGCCCATTGTCTCCGCCCTTTGACACGTCCCACCTTACTACTGGGGTGACACACTGTAACAAGCCCCCTTCTCATGTAATTAGCTTACTACTGGGGTGACACACTGTAACAAACCCCCTTCTCATGTAATTAGCTTACTACTGGGGTGACACACTGTAACAAACCCCCTCCTCATGTAATCTCCTTACTACTGGGGTGACACACTGTAACAAACCTCCCCCTCATGTAATCTCCTTACTATTGGGGTGACACACTGTAACAAACCTCCTCCTCATGTAATCTCCTTACTACTGGGGTGACACACTGTAACAAGCCCCCTTCTCATGTAATCTCCTTACTACTGGGGTGACACACTGTAACAAACCTCCTCCTCATGTAATCACCTTACTACTGGGGTGACACACTGTAACAAGCCCCCTTCTCATGTAATTAGCTTACTACTGGGGTGACACACTGTAACAAACCCCCTCCTCATGTAATCTCCTTACTATTGGGGTGACACACTGTAACAAACCTCCTCCTCATGTAATCTCCTTACTACTGGGGTGACACACTGTAACAAACCTCCTCCTCATGTAATCTCCTTACTACTGGGGTGACACACTGTAACAAACCTCCTCCTCATGTAATCACCTTACTACTGGGGTGACACACTGTAACAAGCCCCCTTCTCATGTAATTAGCTTACTACTGGGGTGACACACTGTAACAAACCCCCTCCTCATGTAATCTCCTTACTATTGGGGTGACACACTGTAACAAACCTCCTCCTCATGTAATCTCCTTACTACTGGGGTGACACACTGTAACAAACCTCCTCCTCATGTAATCTCCTTACTACTGGGGTGACACACTGTAACAAACCTCCTCCTCATGTAATCACCTTACTACTGGGGTGACACACTGTAACAAACCCCCTCCTCATGTAATCTCCTTACTTCTGGGGTGACACACTGTAACAAACCCCCTCCTTGTGTAATCTCCTTATTACTGGGTGACACACTGTAACAAACATCCTCCTCATGTAATCTCCTTACTACAGGACTACAGTACCCAGAAAGATTATCAGAATTGGGGTTATTTAGTTTAGAAAAAAGAAGGCTTAGGGGAGACCTAATAACTATGTATAAATATATCAGGGGACAGTACAGAGATCTCTCCCATTATTTATACCCAGGACTGTATCTATAACAAGGGGGCATCTTCTAGGTTTAGAGGAAAGAAGGTTTCTACACCAGCACAGACAGGGGTTCTTTACTGTAAGAGCAGTGAGACTGTGGAATTCTCTCCCGGAGGAGGTGTCATGGTGAACTCTGTAATAGAATTCAAACGGGGTCTGGATGCATTTTTGGAGAATAATAACATTACAGGTTATGGATTCTAGATTTATAGGGACAGAACGTTGATCAGGGATTTATTCTGATGCCATATTTGGAGTCTGGAAGGAATTTTTACCTCTAGGATGGGTTTTTTTTGTTGCCTTCCTCTGGATCAACTCAGTAACTCAATAAGGATACAGGTTGAACTTGATGGACTCTGGTCTTTTTTCAACTTTATGAACAATGTTACTGTGGTGACACACTGTAACAAACCCCCTTCTCATGTAATCACCTTACTACTGTGGTGACATGTGACCTCCCCTCCAGCTCATCCGGCCTCCTCCACAGCATCACACAGGTCCTTCAGCCACCATTTTTCCTATCCCACATGGCTCAGCCCCAACCTATTTGGTCACATGATCACACGTCCTATACCTCCAGCATCTAGAAGGCCGGTTAGGCGAGGAGGTGGAGGGTGGGGGGTAAGCACAATTCTAGGGTCAGCCCTGCAGGACTCGACGCCCGTATAATCTTTTGGTGGTGCTCAGGAGTGGTTGCTGTCAGGACCTGTGTGGAGACAGTGTGCAGTAACATTCTTGCGGCAGGCGGAGCAGCACCCCCCATCTAGAGGGCGCTCTAGGCAGCTGCCTAGTTATAGGTGGAGCCAGTCCTGGGAAATGGGTGTGCTGGATTCCCACTAATCTCCACTTTCTGGTCCAATCTGGACATGACAAATGGATGGAAATGCCCACTTGACAGGTGATTCTGTGTGTCTAGCGGGGACCTGGAAGCAATGATCCATAGAGACCAAGAAGTACCACCAAGTGTGAACCTCAGCCATCAAGCGTATCATACTGACAAGAGTGCTCTGCAACCATCAAGCGTATGGTACTACCAAATGTAACCTGCAACCACCAAGCGTATGATACTACCAAATGTAACCTGCAACACCAAGCGTATGGTACTACCAAATGTATCCTGCAACCACCAAGCGTATGGTACTACCAAATGTAACCTGCAACCACCAAGCGTATGGTACTATCAAATGTATCCTGCAACCACCAAGCGTATGGTACTACCAAATGTATCCTGCAACCACCAAGCGTATGGTACTACCAAATGTATCCTGCAACCACCAAGCGTATGGTACTACCAAATGTAACCTGCAACCACCAAGCGTATGGTACTACCAAATGTAATCTGCAACCACCAAGCGTATGGTACTACCAAATGTAACCTGCAACCACCAAGCGTATGGTACTACCAAATGTAACCTGCAACCACCAAGCGTATGGTACTACCAAATGTAACCTGCAACCACCAAGCGTATGGTACTACCAAATGTAACCTGCAACCACCAAGCGTATGGTACTACCAAATGTAATCTGCAACCACCAAGCGTATGGTACTACCAAATGTAATCTGCAACCACCAATTGTATGGTACTACCAAATGTAATCTGCAACCACCAAGCGTATGGTACTACCAAATGTAATCTGCAACCACCAAGCGTATGGTACTACCAAATGTAATCTGCAACCACCAAGCGTATGGTACTACCAAATGTAACCTGCAACCACCAAGCGTATGGTACTACCAAATGTAACCTGCAACCACCAAGCGTATGGTACTACCAAATGTAATCTGCAACCACCAATTGTATGGTACTACCAAAATGTATCCTGCAACCACTATGCATATTGGGGGAGATTGATCAAAACCTGTGCGGAGGATGAGTGGTGCAGTTGCTTATGTCAACCGATCAGATTGTTTATTTTATTTTTAAAAAAGGCCTCTGAAAAATGAAAGAAGCGATCTGATTGGTTGCTATGGGCAACTGCACCACTCTTCCTCTACACAGGTTTTGATAATTTTTTCCCAAAGTGTCATTTGGTGCGCACTGCAATGATAAAGAGTGTTGTGCCTCTGTGTGTTTACTGCCTTCTCCTTCCCTTCTAGTATTGGTGACGGCACTGTCATGGCGACCATAGCTGTGCTCACTGGTCGGTATCCTAAGAATTGCTTTTATAGGGGGGGGAAAACACACCCCATTGTTAAAATATCTGACATTGAACTAGGAGTCCCAGCATGCCCTGTCACTACCAGAAATACTTGATCTTCAACTTAAGAGGACCACACATCGACTAAACATACTCCGACATTTGTCTCGGTATGTGACCTTTTACAGATGTGAATGGTGGAAAGTGCATTTTTCTGCTTTTATTAGTAACATTTCCTGTTACAGGGATCTTAGATACGTGCCAAAGGGGTTTAATGGCTTTATAGGGCACCTGCACAAGTGGTCACTCAAATGTAATTCTAGCCCCTCCCCCCCCCCTCCATGTAAATCCAGCCACAGGTGCCCCCCCAAGTAAATCGATCCACATTTGCTTCCCTATGAAAAACAGCCACAGGTGCCCTCCATGTAAATCCAGCCACAGGTGCCCCCCATGTAAATCCAGCCACAGGTGCACCCCATGTCAATCCAGCCAAAGGTGCCCTCCATGTAAATCCAGCCACAGGTGCCCCCCATGTAAATCCAGCCACAGGTGCCCTCCATGTAAATCCAGCCACAGGTGCCCTCCATGTAAATCCAGCCACAGGTGCCCTCCATGTAAATCCAGCCACAGGTGCCCTCCATGTAAATCCAGCCACAGGTGCACCCCATGTAAATCCAGCCACAGGTGCCCTCCATGTAAATCCAGCCACAGGTGCCCTCCATGTAAATCCAGCCAAAGGTTCCCTCCATGTAAATCCAGCCACAGGTGCCCTCCATGTAAGTCCAGCCACAGGTGCCCTCCGTATAAATCCATCCACAGGTGCCCTCCATGTAAATCCAGCCACAGGTGCCCCCCATGTAAGTCCAGCCACAGGTGCCCTCCATGTAAATACAGCCACAGGTGCCCTCAATGTAAATCCAGCCACAAGTGCCCCCCATGTAAATCCAGCCACAGGTGCCCTCCATGTAAATACAGCCACAGGTGCCCTCAATGTAAATACAGCCACAGGTGCCCTCAATGTAAATCCAGCCACAAGTGCCCCCCATGTAAATCCAGCCACAGGTGCCCCCCGTGTAAATCCAGCCACAGATGCCTTCCATGTAAATCAAGCCACAATTACCCCCCATGTAAATCCAGCCACAGGTGCCCTCAATGTAAATCCAGCCACAAGTGCCCCCCATGTAAATCCAGCCACAGGTGCCCCCCCGTGTAAATCCAGCCGCAGGTGCCTTCCATGTAAATTCAGCCACAATTACCCCCCATGTAAATCCAGCCACAGGTGCCCCCCAAACAGAGGTATAACTTTTAAGTTCCTTGGCCCCAGTGTAAAATCCATAACAGGGCCCCCACCTACCATCTGCAAGTTACAATACTGGTATCTTGTTATATGGCAGAGAAGCCTTTTGAGTCTCTTCAGACACCAGGTCCTAGGTGCGATCTCTACAGCAAAGTCACTAGCCACACGTGTGCCCCAGAAGGACCCCAATGCATTGGCCAACAGAGGTGACCGAAGCAGATGTTAGGTGTGGCCTGTATGCATGGGTGGAGCTTACGTTCTTATTTTCTCATCTCAGGTCTCATCTCAAGGATTGGTATAGTTAGGCATGAAAAAGTGTTTGTTCTCGTACAACGTGAACTTTATTCTCTCTCTTTGTCTTCTCCTAGATTTGCAGTATGTCTTCTGCCTCCTAATCTGCAGCTCCTCAATCTTCTCTCGGGCTATTGACCACACCCACGCGGAGCATGCCTGGATCTGGCTTTCCGGAGGATGACCCCTTTGATTTTCTCTTTAAAATCATTCTGATTGGCGACTCCAATGTGGGCAAGACTTGTGTGGTGCAGCGGTTCCAATCTGGGATTTTCAGTGACAAGCACCAGAACACTATCGGGGTGGACTTTACTGTGAAGTCCCTGACTATCGATGGCAAGAAAGTCAAGGTAAAAATCTCTACAGCAGTGGTCTTCAAACTATGGACCTCTATCTGTTGCAAAACTAAAATTCCCTGCATGCCCGGACAGCCAACGGCTGTCCGTGCATGATGGGAATTTTAGTTTTGCAATAGATGGAGGCCGAAAGTTTGAAGGCCACTGCTCTACAACTTGTGTTCTTCCATAAATGTTTGGCTATGGAACATTCTAAGAAGCCTTAGACACTGGCTTCTGGCGCCATGATGTTGCCACTTATAATGATCGAGAAAAGTTAAGGAGGGTAGGAGTGAACTGGATTCCCACTGATCTCCACTTTCTGGTCCCATCTGGACACCGAGAAAGGAAATGCCTAATTGGCCAGTGATCGGTCGAGAGGGGACCAGGAAGTGTTGATCCATGAAGACCCAATGATCGCCAGAATGTCAGTCGTAGGGGTTCATGGGAGGTGTATAATGCCCGTTTTATTTATTTTTTAATCACTCATCTTCCCCTGGATAAACACAAACTTTCATGTCCGATTATTGGTTTCTCCTAGGTACAAGTGTGGGACACGGCTGGCCAGGAGAGATTTCGTACCATCACACAGAGTTATTACCGTAGTGCACACGGAGCCATCATTGCCTATGACATCACCCAACGTCAGACATTCGAGTCCATCCCTCACTGGATCCACGAAGTGGAAAAATATGGAGCAGCCAACTTGATGTTGATGCTTATCGGTAGGTGTACTGTGTACTAGGTGGAGCTATGGTTTATTCCACCTTCCATTGAACTATTCCAGGTCTCAATACGCAGAACATGAAGTGATGTCTTTTACTTTAACAGAGACTTGTAAAAGTTACCATATGTGTTGAGGCTAGTTGTTGTATGGGTCAATCTCAACTATGGGTAGGTCCGCCATGTGTACTCTGAGGTGAATCCCTGGAAGATTGTAGGGCAATCCAGGTTGACATCAGTTTCCACTAACATGGAGAAATGCTTGTGTCCTAAGAGCTCATGACAGTCACAAAATATTTTACAAGGTGGCATCAGCCCTGTAGGCAGCTTGATGGCAACTTTTGCCCAATGGCAGAGCCTGGAGGTCATGGGAGAAGTTGTTGGATCCTTTGGTTATTTGTTACCGGAGATGGTATGGTGGCTTAAATCACCATCAGGAAGAGTCGGGAAACATTACAAAGGGCAGGGACCTGAGCTTATGTGAGAACCCCTTTCCTTGTCTACATGTATATCCACCCAAAGCATTGGCTCTACAACTGGGCACCAGTCCCTTTGCTGACCACTGAGCGCCAGTCCCTTCCCTGACTAAAATGCAGAGGCGACATAGTCAAAACAATCAACAAGAACTGTAGGAGGTCGGAGACACAAGTCGGGATACGAACAATTAAAAACTATAACACAGACAGGGAATCAGGATACTAAATAATGACAAGAATTCAAAGAAGTCATAAACAGATATCAGGGTAACAAGACAGCAGGTATATAGCATGCAGACAAGAGCCTAAGACCCTTAGCAAGATACAGCAGTTATGAGAATATGAACTGAACAGGATACCAAGAGATAAAGCGTCAAGAATAACCAGGATGGCAGGGAATCGACAGGTTAACTGTCAGAACACTTTATAGATCAATGATGCACTAGAATCAATTTACACTAGATTAACTACAAAACCAAACTCCAACAATGGAGGAATACAAAATACAAAAAACAAATAGACTCCAGGTTAGGGGCACAACATAGCAATGTAGATCAGGACCTTACCTAGGAGGAACGGGTCAAGATCCAGGATACACAGAAACAGGTGTAAACACAAGCCAAAATACAAGGAACAAGTTCCTAATACAGATACTAAACTAGACTTGGATAACCGGCCAAGGCACAGACGGATATCTTACAAACAAACTAAGCAAAAAGCACATAAATGAGTAAAACTACAAAGGCCATGGCAAAAAGAAGGATACATGTGTGCACAGAGATAAAAGGGGAGATTTATCAAAACCTGAGGAAGAGTGGTGCAGTTGCCCATGGCAACCAATCAGATTGCTTATTTCATTTTTCACAGGTCTCTTTAAAAATGAAAGAAGCAATCTGATTGGTTGCTATGGGTAACTGCACCACTCTTCCTCTGCACAGTTTTTTGATAAACCTCCCCCAAAGTGCAAAGTGAAATTAGCAGAAAGTCAGAAAGGCTCAGGAGGCCTGAAATAACCCCCCTTAGCTGCTGATTGGCCCAGAATTGTAACTCTTGCCTGAACAGAGAGCAACATGCACAGCCTGGCCAGGTGTGACTGTTAGGCTGCATTCACACCTCGTTTTTACTGTAGGGGGTGCCGGATCCGGCTGGGGGAGGGGAAAACCAGGTGCTCCCGTACCCCAGCCGGACCTGGGCTGAAATCCATTTACTTTAATGAGCCGACCGGAGTCAAATGGTGACTCCGGTCGGCAAATTTTTGGACTCGTATCCGGTTTCCTGACCGGACCTAAAACCGCAGTATACTACGGTTTTAGGTCTGGTCACAAAACCAAATACGGGTCAAAAATGAGTCGAGCAAAGTCCCCATTTGACTCCGGTCGGCTCATTAAAGTAAATGGATTTCAGCGCTGGTCCGGCTGGGGTACGGGAGCGCCCTGTTTTCCCCTCCCCCAGCCGGACCCGACACCCGTACAGTGAAAACGAGGTGTGAATGCAGCCCAACAAAAAGGGTCTCTTGAGTTGGAAGTTTACTATAAATATATTACATGATCTTGGGTATTTTGAAACAGAATAAGAACCAATTAGGTTGGACTGTCCATAGCAATCACATTGACAATAGCAATTGCCAGCAACTTCTCAATTTTATCTTTCTCCACTTGTCGGTGGAATTAAATACATGTAGTATATACCTATATGTAGCTACCTAGAGGTTTGTTTAGCTTTGTTGCAATGTCTCGTAGTTCACAGCTACACTCCAGCCGCTCGAATCACCTGTGCAGTGGACCCGCCGGCACCCCCCTGGTGTACGGATTAAATCTTTTTTTTTTTTTTAACTTCAACAGGATACACAAAGTACAAACAAGAAACCTCTGAGGTTTCTTGTTTGTTCTTTTTATATCCTGTTAAAGTTCTAAATAAAAGCAAGAGATTTTATCCGTACATCGGGTGCTGGACATCACTTCTTTGTGTGGTTGGCTTTGTCCAGCCCCAAATGGTCCACAAGATGGACATCTACCCAATTGGTGTAAGAGAAATGGCAGGTGGTGGATCCTCTGGGCCTGTGTGGATGATGACATGAGCCATGCCAGGGAGCAGAGTCTAAGTGCCGCTGGTTTTCACCAGAGCCTGCCGTAAAGTGGGATGGTCTTGCTGCGGCAGGTGGCACCCAGGTCGCTACCCCTGGCACGACTCGTCCACACAGGTAGCTGGGATGAAGCGTGGTACAGATGGATAAGGACAAGAGGAGGTCAGGATAGCTGAAGGTCAGGGCAGGCGGCACAGTAACAGGGTCAGGTCACGTAACAAGGATCAGGTACACGGATAGACAGCATAACAGGAACACAGTAGCTTTCTCTCAGGCACTAGGGCAACAGGGCAGGGGTAGGTGAACACACTCATAGGGAAGAAACAGGTGAAGACACTAATTAGGCCGTACTGGCCCTTTAAATCAGAGCTCCAACGCGCGAGCGCCCTAGGGGCCAGGGGGAACGCGCGCCGGGACTGAGAACACAGAAGACCATGGAGGTGAGTGACGGGCTGGAACTCGGGCGATTCCCGCGATGCGAATCCCAGCCCCACTGGCAGTGGGTACATGGGAGGAGAGCGCTCACGGCCAGCTTGTCTGGCCAGAGTGCTGATGTTACAATTAGTAAGATCCTAAGATGACCATACATAAACAATTTGTTCCTGATTTGACCTGAACGTGGTCATGTATAAGGATTATTAGCAATGATTGCTGGGAATTTCTCATTCTTTATCTTATCTGTGTTCAAAGGCAACAAATCAGACCTTGTGGAGAAGCGGCAGATCCTGTTTGAAGAGGCCTGCACGTTGGCTGAGAAGCACGGACTGCTGGCGGTCTTAGAGACCTCGGCCAAGGACTACTGTAACATTGAAGAGGTTTTCCACCTGATGACTAAAGTGCTCATTGCACGCAACACGCATCACTTTCACAAGGAGAGTCCACGGAATAGCTTTGTCCTGGACTCCCGGCCTATTCTGGACGAAAAGGAGCCAGATAAGAATTGTCTATGTGGTTAGATGTGGGGAGTGGACAATCGAGGCCTCCGCTGGATGAGATCTCTCTTTCTAAATACCATATGCCTCTTCTCGGACCATGAGGTAAGGACGGACATGTCTTTGAGAAAGCTGATAACTATGTAGTTGGCCCTTGCCTATGTCAACTTGCTCAAGACTCAAGGATCATCCCCTACAAGGGCTTGTCTGCCTGTAAATGGGGGGTTGTAAGAAGAGGGTTCTTCATCTTTAGCATCAAAGGAATCCTTTCAAAACTTTTCGAAAATCAAGAAGCCTTCTTGTGTCAGAAGACCATCACATGGAAGATGGGTCAATGGTAGTTGTATACTGCAGACCTTCGAAGAGTCTTTTAGATAAAACCTAATCTACTGTTATGTACATATATATATATATATATATATATAATGTAATTTTTTCAACTTTTACCTGACTAAAAATATGATATATTGCTGTAAAACACATACGATTTTGCATGTGGCACTGTAACATAGGCGCACGGGGACAGTTATGCTGCAGATCAGGTGGGAGTTGTAGTCCTTGGATGTTCCCCAACTACTCTTTTGTCAAGGTAATTGTTCCCATAGTGTAAAGTGCAGGAATGAAACACTACGATTCCATGAAACAACTTTAAAGGGGTACTCTGCCCCTCTTATCCCCTATCCAAAGGATAGGTGATAAGATATCTGATCGTGGGGGTCCCGCAGCTGGGGACCCCCGCGATCTCCCTGCTGCACCCGGCATTTGTTTAGAGCGTTGAGTACAGTGCCAGAGGCTCGTGATGTCACAGCCACACCCCGTTCGTGACGTCATGCCCACGCCCCCTCAACGCAAGTCTATGGGAGGGGGCGTGACAGCCGTCACGCCCCCTCCCATAGACTTGCATTGAGGGGGCGTGGACATGATGTCACGAACGGGGTGTGGCCGTGACATCATGCCCACACCCCCTCAATGCAAGTCTATGGAAGGGGCGTGGGCATGACATCACGAGCGGGGTGTGGCCGTGACATCACAAGCCTCCGCCCTGCATCACCAGACATCCGGCACAGAGCGAAGTTTGCTCCGTGCACCGAATGTCTGGGACCCCTGAGATCAGACATCTTGTCCCTATTCTTTGAATAGGGGATAAGATGTCTAGGGGCAGAGTACCCCTTTAAGGTCTAGGGGCGGAGTACCCCTTTAAGAACTTTACTGAACTTCTTGTGTAATTCCAATAAAATACAGTTGCTTTGATACAGATTGGAATGTTACAGCTCTTTGTGCCAGATGAACGGATATTTGGTCACTGTCCCTTTATTGAATCTTTGAGGTGCTTCTTAGCACATGTAATGACTAAGACGCAATATGTTCACAGTCCAAGTTACTGAAACTACTGATGAGAATCTTCACAGGTTGGCTTACTGTGGTGCAAATTGTAGACTTTATTTACTCACACGACTCTGCTTCTGCGACACGATACTAAGAAGGGGGTGGGCAGGAAAACTTCTCAAGCAGGACTAATTCCAACCGGAAACCAACAAAGAGATATTGCAGAGAGTTCCTTGTTCAGTCTAACTCTCTCTTGACGAAGATGAAGAAAACACCTTCTTGGAGATGAAAAACTTGAGCATGTTATCCTCACAGCGTGGACAGGAATGGTGACTTTACTGCATACTGGAATTAACAGGTTTGGGTCCACCCTTTCTGCCGGGGAAGGGAGTTTGGACTAGGGACTTCTCCCACAACTATTGGTTGGGAGGATCACATGACCAAGGCATTATTCATCTGTGTACAGTAAACACAGACTGTTACTCTTTACACTTTTGTTTCAACTCAATGTCTGCAATTAAAGTGATGCAATGCACATAGATACATTGGCAAATCAATCTCCAGTACCTCATACACATCTATGCTAAACCTTTTACTCTCATCTATACGACGGACACTACGGTACTCTAACTGGTGCCCCCATACAAATTAGACATGTCAGCCAAACTGGCTTATTTTTTCAGGACTGGCTGCACATCTAATGTGTATGGGGACCTCCTGACTTTCTTTTGATGAATGATGTCAGGGAGAAAAGGATCGGGCATGTTGGACTTCAACTGCCTGATCATTCGGATCTCATGGAGAAAAGGTCGGAGGAGTCCAGAAGTGCCTTTCTCGGTCAACGATCAGCCAATAAGTGAACAAACGCTCAATCTTCAGCTGATTGGGTCATTTGGACCGGTCAAAAAAAATCATCGTCTGTCGTCTGAATGTCTACCTGTGTAATAGGGGATGTGCGCCCGATGGTTGTTTGCAGGAAAAAGCCACACGACCGATCCAGCAATCATTCAAGTGACACTCAAGTCATGTAAAGGCTCCGAAAGGAGCACCGATAACCAAAATGAGTATTAGTTTACTGTGTGGGATCAGGCCATGTCACAGGGTCCTAAATTTAGCATTTATGCAGTGGACATGGAATGTTGGTGGAAATGCAGTGAAAATGGAATGTTGGTGGTCCTGGGGGGTTGGGGACCACTGATTTAGATTGTTGGACACGTGTCCAACGATCTAAATCAGTGGTCCCCAACCCCCCAGGACCACCAACATTCCATTTTTTTTTTATTTACTCCATAAGAAAAGAACAAGAAAAGATTCAAATCCTGGACTGTTTGTGGCTTTGAGGACTAAGTTAGGGACCTCTGATCTAGACCGACAATCCAACATTCCAGTAAGGCTCGGTTCACACTGCGGAATCTCCGGACAGAATTGCTGTCCCCATAGATGGCAATGCATTTCTGAGCAGATCTCCCAAAAGATCTACCCAGAAATGCATTGCCATCTATGGGGACAGCAATGAAGTCCACTTGGTTCTAGCGCCGCCCGCGGGATCTCCTGCGGAAATTCCGCCCAGAAATTCCGCAGTGTGAACCCAGCCTAAGGGTCTATTCACATGGTGGAATTCCACCTTAAATGAAAGTCCAATAGATTCTATAGGATTCCGCCCTCCCATTCACACTTCTGAGTTTCCGCCTGCCGAATTCCGCAAGCGGAAATTCAGAAGCATGAATGGGAGTGCGGAATCACATGGAAGTCTAATGGGCTTGCATTTGAAGCGGAATTTCTACCGTGTGAATAGACCCTAAGAACAGGTTCACGCTGCGGAATCTCCGGGCAGAAAATTTTTGCCCGGAGATTCCGAGTGCGGCCACTGCAGTCTCCAATAGACTGCAATGTGTTCCGCGAGTATTTCCGCCTGAAGAATGAACAACGCCATTCTTCAGGCGGAAATTTTTCCGAAGTGTGAATTTGTGAACGGAAACCCATTCACTACACTATGCATTTTAGTAAGCAGAATTTCTGCCTGCAATTTCAGAGAGGAATTGCAGGCGGAAATTCCGTAGTGTGAACCTAGACTGATGCTCCAGTCTCATTGATGCCAGATTAAAGGGGTACTCCGGTGGAAAAACTTTATTATTATTTTTTTTTATCAACTGGTGCCAGAAAGTTAAACAGATTTGTAAATTACTTCTATAAAAAAAAATCTTAACCCTTCCAGTACTTATTAGCGGCTGTATACCACAGAGGAAATTCTTTTCTTTTTGGATTTCTTTTCTGTCACGACCACAATGCTCTCTGCTGACACCTCTGTCCATGTCAGGAACTGTCCAGAGCAGGAGAAAAATCCCCAGAGAAAACCTATGCTGCTCTGGACAGTTCCAAAAATGGACATAGGTGTCAGCAGAGAGCACTGTGATCGGGACAGAAAAGAAATCCCAAAAGAAAAAGAGTTTCCTCTGTAGTATACAGCCGCTAATATGTACTGGAAGGATTAAGATTTTTTAATAGAAGTAATTTACAAATCTGTTTAACTTTCTGGCACCAGTTGATTTGAGAACATTTGTTTTCCACTTGTTTCCACCAGAGTTCCCCTTTAAAGGGGTACTCCGCTGCTCAGCGTTTGGAACTAAATGTTCCGAACGCTTAGAGCCGGCGCCGGGAGCTTGAGACGTCATAGCCCTGCCCCCTCAATGCAAGTCTATGGGAGGGGGCGTGACGCTGTCACGCCCCCTCCCATAGACTTGCATTGAGGGGGCAGGACGTGACATCACAAGGAGGTGGAGTCATGATGTCACTATACTCCGTCCCCGTGGTCGGGAGGCAAAAGACTGAGAACCTCCAGCGCTCCCGGCAGTACTTACAGGTGGGTGCTGCATGCTAGATTGCGGGGGTCCCCAGCGGCGAGACCCCCTGCGATCAGAAATCTTATCCGCTATCCTTTGGATAGGGGATAAAACGTCTTGGGGCCGGAGTGCCCCTTTAAGATCGAAAAAGTTCTGACATGATTTATCTTTGTCTCATTCTTTAACATCACAAGAAGCTGGCATTCTTAAAGGGGGACTCCTGTGGAAGACTTTTTATTTTAATTTTTTTAAATCAACTGGTGTCAGAAAGTTAAACAGATTTGTAAATTATCCTATTGTGCAGGATATATATATATATATATATATATATATATATATATATATATATGACCTGCACAATAGGGTCATTTAAAGTCAGAGTACAGGGATCTCCTAGATAATTAAGGTGATGACCCTATTAAAGCACCCCCTCACCCCCAAGGATCCATCACAATGTCTACTCTTGACTTATAAGGCACAAATAGGAATCTTTACCGACCCATAAAATCTGTTTAATGGCGCTAACCGCACGCGTGACACACGTCTCCAGAATTGTATAGGAATTTGTGGACAGATGCCAATAGGTGACGTCTGGGATCAGCTGGTTTGACAACATTGAAATCATTCCGTAGGTTCTACCAGCTACGGCCAACAGTCGGATATAAAAAGTCTACACACCCTTTAAAGGGGTACTCCCGTGGAAAACTTTTTTTTTTTTTTTTTTTTAAATCAACTGGTGCCAGAAAGTTTTGTAAATGACTTCTATTAAAAAATCTTAATCCTTCCAGTACTTTTTAGGGGCTGTATACTACAGAGGAAATGCTTTACTTTTTAGATTTCTCTGATGTCATGACCACAGTGCTCTCTGCTGACCTCTGCTGTCCATTTTAGGAGCTGTCCAGAGCAGCATATGTTTGCTATGGGGGATTTTCTCCTGTTCTGGACAGTTCCTAAAATGGACAGAGGTGTCAGCAGAGAGCACTGTGGTCATGACATCAGAGAATTTAAAAAAAGTACAGAATTTCCTCTGTAGTATACAGCCCCTAAAAAGT
This sequence comes from Hyla sarda, assembly GCF_029499605.1. Lineage (NCBI taxonomy): Eukaryota > Metazoa > Chordata > Amphibia > Anura > Hylidae > Hyla > Hyla sarda. The sequence continues at coordinate 407,195,998 of NC_079192.1, forward strand.
ACTGGAAGGATTAATATTTTTTAGTAGAAGTCATTTAGAAATCTGTTTAACTTTCTGGCACCAGTTAATTTAAAATAAATAAATAAATAAAAAAAAGTCTTCCACAGGAGTACCCCTTTAAGAATGCCAGCTTCTTGTGATGTTAAAGAATGAGACAAAGATAAATCATGTCAGAACTTTTTCGATCTTAAAGGGGTACTCCGGCGCCAAGACGTCTTATCTCCTATCCAAAGGATAGCGGATAAGATTTCTGATCGCAGGGGGTCTCGCCGCTGGGGACCCCCGCAATCTAGCATGCAGCACCCACCGGTAAGTACTGCCGGGAGCGCTGGAGGTTCTCAGTCTTTTGCCTCCCGACCACGGGGATGGAGTATAGTGACATCACGACTCCACCTCCTTGTGACGTCACGTCCTGCCCCCTCAATGCAAGTCTATGGGAGGGGGCGTGACAGCGTCACGCCCCCTCCCATAGACTTGCATTGAGTAGGCAGGGCTATGACGTCTCAAGCTCCCGGCGCCCGCTCTAAGCGTTCGGAACATTTAGTTCCAAACGCTGAGCAGCGGAGTACCCCTTTAAAGGGGAACTCTGGTGGAAACAAGTGGAAAACAAATGTTCTCAAATCAACTGGTGCCAGAAAGTTAAACAGATTTGTAAATTACTTCTAATAAAACATCTTAATCCTTCCAGTACTTATCAGCTGCTGTATGCTCCAGTGGAAATTGTGCAGTTCTTTCCAGTCTGACAGCAGTGCTCTCTGCTGACACCTCTGTCCGTGTCAGGAACTGTCCATATTAGAAGCATCTCCCCATAGGAAACCTCTCCTGCTCTGGACAGTACCTAACACGGACAGAGGTGTCAGCAGAGAGCACTGTGGTCAGACTGGAAAGAACTTCACAAATTTCTCTGTAGTATATCTGTTGTATACAGCAGCTAATAAGTACCGGAAGGGTTAAGATATTTAAATAGAAGTAATTTACAAATCTTTTAAACTTTTTGGCACCAGTTGATTTGAAATTTTTTTTTTCCCACCGGAGTACCCCTTTACTCCAGTGGAAAACTTTTTTTCTTCTTAATCAACTGTTGCCAGAAAGTTAAACAGATTTGTAAATTACTTCTATTTAAAAATTCTTAATCCTTCCAGTACATATTAGCGGCTGTATACTATAGGAGGAAATTCTCTCTTTTCTTTCGGGATTTCTTTTCTGTCTGACCACAGTGCTCTCTGCTGACACCTCTGTCCATTTAAGAAACTGTCCAGAGCAGCATATGTTTGCTATGGGGATTTTCTTCCTGCTCTGGACAGTTCCTGACATAGACAGAGGTGTCAGCAGAGAGCACTGTGGTCGTGACAGAAAATAAATCCCAAAAGAAAAGAATTTCCTCTGTAGTATACAGCCACTAATAAGTACTGGAAGGCTTAAAGGGGTACTCCGGTGGAAAACTTCTTTTTTTTTTTTTTTTTTTTTTTAAATCAACTGGTGCCAGAAAGTTAAACAGATTTGTAAATTACTTCTATAAAAAAAAAATCTTAATCCTTCCAGTACTTATTAGCTGCTGAATACTACAGAGGAAATTTTTTTTCTTTTTGGAACACAGTGCTCTCTCCTGACACCTCTGTCCATTTTAGGAACTGTCCAGCCTAGGAGAAAATCCCCATAGCAAACATATGCTGCTCTGCACAGTTCCTAAAATGGACAGAGATGTCAGCAGAGAGCACTGTGGTCATGATGTCAGCAGAGAGCTCTGTGTTCCAAAAAGAAAATAATTTCCTCTGTAGTATTCAGCAGCTAATAAGTACTGGAAGGATTAAGATTTTTTTTAATAGAAGTAATTTACAAATCTGTTTAACTTTCTGCCACCAGTTGCTTTAAAAAAATAAAATAAAGGTTTCCACCGGAGTACCCCTTTAATATCACAAGAACCTGGCATTTTAAAAGGGTGAGTAGACTTTATATATATATATATATATATATATATATATATATATATATATATATGGGCATTACATCCATGCCCACTTCAATGCAGTACATGGAGATGCCCTGATCTGCATGTTAGTATAGATTGGTGTTTCACAACCCGTGTGCCTCCAGGTGTTGCAAAAACTACAACTCCCAGCATGTCCGGGCTTCTGAGAGTTGTAGTTTTGCAACAGCTGGAGGCACACGGGTTGGGAAACACTGGTATAAAATGTGCCCAGGTGCAGAGATCAGAGCGGGGAGGGGGCTGGAGAGGCCCGAAATATGACACATTACCCTCCCCCATATACAGACACTATATGACCCATCCAATGACAGCTCTTTGTCTTATCAGGTCGGAGATAACAGGGAGGATATGCGGATAGCTTTACCGGGGGCAAAGGTCACGCAGTATCATGGCACAGGGACAGGTGCGGCGACCTCTATAGCACTGGCAGGATTACAGCCGTATACTAAACACTAAGGCGGCATTCACATCAGGTTTTTGATGAAAAACGGATTCCTCAAAACCGGACTAAACTGTATCAAAACGTGTGTACAAATTTTAACCCTTACAGTGGTCCCTCAACATACGATGGTAATCCGTTCCAAACGGACCATTGTTTGTTGAAACCATCGTATGTTGAGGGATCCGTGCAATGTAAAGTATAGGACAGTGGTCTACAACCTGCGCACCTCCAGATGTTGCAAAACTACAACACCCAGCATGCCTGGACAGCCGTTGGCTGTCCGGGCATGCTGGGTGTTGTAGTTTTGCAACATCTGGAGGTCTGCAGGTTGTAGACCACTGTTAGAGGAAGTTGTACTCACCTGTCCCCGCCGCTCCGGAACGTCACCGCTGCCCTGGATGTCGCCTTCCATCGCTGTCGCCCCCCCGGGGTGTCCCCGACGCTCCGGCAAGGCCTCTTCTTCCCCGGCATCCTCGCTCTTCGTCGCCGCCATCACGTCGCTACGCACGCCGCTCCTATTGGACGACAGGGCAGCATGTGCGCGACGTTATGGCGACGATGGAGAGCGCCGATGATGCAGGGGATCCCGAAGAGGACGCGCCGGAGCCCCGAGGACAGGTAAGTGATCGTCAGCGGACCACAAGGGGCACCGTACACGGCAATCCGGCGGTGGCTGAAGCAGTCTGCGCTGCCGGATAGCCGTTTATGCGATGGCCCCACATACAAAAGCATCGTATGTTGATGCTGCCTCTGAGAGGCCATCGCAGTTAAAAAACATATACGGTTTGAAAAATGATGTCCGGTTGCATCCGTTTTTTTAAGAAAAAACCCTGTATACGTTTTTAACTTTTCCCTCCATTATGAATAAAGTTTCACTTGTTTGATTGAAATTCCAAGAAAAAAAATTGTGCAAAGTCAAAAACCGTATGGTGAAAACCGGATGGAACCGTATGCACATACAGTTCTGTACGGTTCCCATTGACTCCCATGTTAAAAAAAAAAAAACGTATACGGTTTCAATACGATTTTTCACCCGGACCAAAAACCGTGGTAGGTTACGGTTTTGGGTACAGGAAAAAAAACTGACAAAACCGTATAAGACGCAAAACGGATGCATCGTTTGGCATACGTTTTTCAATACGGCTCTGTGCGGTTTTCAAATTGAAAACGTATACGGGAACTGTATTGCGAAAACCGTGGTATAAATGCCGCCTAACACATCTAAGATAGAACAAAACACTATACAACATTGCATTTATTTATTTTTGATACTATAAGTACGTTTAAATCCGTTACGTTTGATCGCTCATTTTTTGCGCGTGTAGTTTTCATTGGTACCACTCAATGCGTATATGTGACTTTTCAATAACTTTTTATAAAAAAAAAATTTTTTCATGTTTACGCCGTTCACCGTACAGGATCATTAACATTATATTTTGATAGTTCGGACAATTACACATGCGCCAATACCAAATATGTTTTTTTTTTAACTTATTTTTTGTAGGTTTTTTGGGGTAAAATGGGAACAAAGGGGCAATTGAAATTTTTATTGGGGGAGGGGCTGTTTCAAAAATTTACTTTACTTTTTTTTTTAAAACATTTTTTTTCTATACTTTTTAGGTCCCCATAGGGGATCCTTAGACTGCTAGGGCATAGGCATAGCATTGATCAGTATTATCGGTGATCTACTTCTCTGGTCTGCTAGAAGGCAGACCAGAGAAGAAGACCCCATGAGAGCGGCCGGAGGCAGGTGAGGGGACCTCCGTCCGCCATCTTGGCTGATGCTGCTGGTGATCCCATCATCCATTAAAACTGCCACAGATGCCGTGAACTGTATTAATCATGGCGTCTGAAGGGTTAATGGCTGACATCAACATGATCGCAAATGTCTGTCATTACCGGCAGGTTCTTGGCTGCTGATAGCAGCTGGGACTTGCTGTGCTTGAACTGAGTGCCGCTCCCGTGGTCGGGTTCATTTATAGGACATAAATGTACGTCCTGATGCATTAAGAACCAGGGCACCAGGACGTACATATACTGCTCTTAAAGGGGTACTCTGCTGCTAGACATCTTATCCCCTATGCAAAGGATAGGGGATGAGATGTGATTGGGGGGGAGGGGATTCTTGCTGCTGGGGACCCACGGGATCCACACTTCTAAACAAACGCCGTCTTCCTGCGGCAGTGGTTGTGACGTTTCGGCCATTCCCCCTCCATTCATGTCAATGGGAGGGGGCATATTGGGCGACACGCCCCCCTCCCATAGACATGAATGGAGGGGTGTAGTGTGACATCACGAGGGGCAGGGTCATGACCTTACAATCACAGCCTCCAGCTCAGAGCGTTCTAAACAAAATGTTCAGAATGCTGGAGCACCGGAGTACTTCTTTAAGGGGTTAAAAAGGTAAAGAGCAGAGATAAGGAGCAGTATGCGAGAGGGAGTGCTCCTAATCTCAGCTTGTGTCCTGTATAAAAGACACCTGTCCTCAGGATTAATCAGATTATCAACTCTCCACCATGTCCAAGACTAAAGAGCTGTCCGAGGATGTCAGGGACAGGATGGTCGACCTACACGAGGCTGGAACGGGCTACAAGATCATCGCCAAGCAGCTCGGAAGAAGTTTACAAAAATTGGTGCCAATATTCTCAAATGGAACTGTCCATCTCCCTCGGTCGTGTGGAGTCAGATCCTGACATTATGTTACTCTCTTGCACCGGTAGATAATTTTTTTTTTTTTTTTTCCAAAGGGTGGGGGAGGGTACAGAGTAATTCAACTGTAGGATCAGACTACACAGAGCTTGTTTGTAGTCTGTAACCATGGCGACACATAGGTTTACATAATTGTATACAGGATGCATAAACAAAAAATTCCTGATTCCTCAGTCGGTGATTGGACAGTCACTGCTGAGATGAGTGCGTCTCAGAAAGAAGAGGCCGGAGGGTTCACCCCGTCCTGTACTGTGGATAGGGGATTTTTTTTTTAAAAGCTGGACAACCATTTAATGTCCAATTAGGAAATTCTAAATTAAGAGAATTGATGAAAAATTGTGTAATACCTCGTGTCTCCTGTAGTAGCGCTGTAGAGAAAAAAAAAATTATTGCAGGGTTCCCTTACAGATTACAGCTGAACACATATTTTATTTATATATATATATATATATATATATATATATATATATATATATATACACACACACATATATATACACACACACACAGAGTCATGGCCGTAAATGTCGGCCCCCCTGAATTGTTTAGAGAAAATGAAGTATTTCTCACAGAAAAGGATTGCAGTAACACGTTTTGCTATACACATGTTTATTCCCTTTGTGTATTGAAAATAAACCAAAAAAGGAGGAAAAAAGAAAAATTGGACATAATGTCACCAAACTACAAAAATGGGCTGGACAAAATTATTGTCACCCTTTCAAAATTGTGGAAAAATAAGATTGTTTCAAGCATGTGATTCTCCTTTATACTCACCTGAGGCAAGTAACAGGTGTGGGCAATATAAAAATCATACCTGAAAGCAGATAAAAAGGAGAGAAGTTCAATGAGTCTTTCCATGGTGTGTCTGTGTGTGCCACACTAAGCATGGACAACAGAAAGAGGAGAAGAGAACTGTCTGAGGACTTGAGAATCAAAATTGTTGAAAAACATCAACAATCTCCAAGTTACAAGTCCGTCTCCAGAGATCTAGATTTGCCTTTGTCCACAGTGCGCAACATTATCAAGAAATTTGCAACCCATGGCACTGTAGCTAATCTCCCTGGGCGTGGACGGAAGAGAAAACATTTATGAAAAGGTGTCAACGCAGGATAGTCCGGATGGTGGATAAGCAGCCCCAAACAAGTTCCAAAGATATTCAAGCTGTACTGCAGGCTCAGGGAGCATCAGTGTCAGCGCAAACTATCTGTCGACATTTAAATAAAATGAAACACTATGGAGCAGACCCAAAAGGACCCCACTATGGAGGAGACCCAGGAGGACCCCACTGCTGACACAGAGACATAAAAGCAAGACTACATTTTGCCAAATTGAACTTGAGTAAGCCAAAATCCATCTGGGAAAACGTCTTGTGGACAGATGAGACCAAGATAGAACTTTTTGGTAAAACACATCATTCTACTGTTTACCGAAAACGGAATGAGGCCTACAAAGAAAAGAACACAGTACCTACAGTGAAATATGGTGGAGGTTCAATGATGTTTTGGGGTTGTTTTGCTGCCTCTGGCACTGGGGGCCTTGAATGTGTACAAGGCATCATGAAATCTGAGGATTACTAACAGATTTTGGGTCGCACTGTACAGCTCAGTGTCAGAAAGCTGGGTTTGTGTCCGAGATCTTGGGTCTTCCAGCAGGACAATGACCCCAAACATACGTCAAAAAGCCCCCAGAAATGGATGGCAACAAAGCGCTGGAGAGTTCTGAAGTGGCAGCAATGAGTCCAGATCTAAATCCCATTGATCACCTGTGGAGAGATCTTAAAATTACTGTTGGGAAAAGGCGCCTTCCAACAAGAGAGACCTGGAGCAGTTTGTAAAGGAAGAGTGGATCAACATTCCGGCTGAGAGGTGTAAGAAGCTTATTGATGGTTATAGAAAGGGACTGATTTCAGTTATTTTTTCCAAAGGGTGTGCAACCAAATATTAAGTTAAGGGTGCCAATAATTTTGCCCAGCCCATTTGTGGAGTTTGGTGACATTATGTCCAATTTGCTATTTTTTCCTCCCTTTTTTGGTTTAGTTCCAATACACACAAAGGGAATAAACATGTGTATAGCAAAACATGTGTTACTGCAATCCTTTTCTGTGAGAAAATTTTGTGTGTGTCCGGCTAGCTAACCGATGGCTAATGCCACTCATCATCAATCAGGTTGATGACCAGCATTAACCCTTTAGACTCCACAATCAAAGTTTCTCTACCAGTGGCTGTCAAAGCATGCTGGGAGTTGTAGTTTTGCAACAGCTGGAGACCCCCTAGTAGGGGAAACCATATTCTACATATATGGAGTAGTGTAAAAAAATATCTAATTCTTTAGAATTTCTTTACCCCAGTATTTTCCACCCAGGGTGCCCACCAGCTGTTGTAAAACTACAACCTCCAGCATGCCCGGACAGCCGAAGGCTGTCCGGGCATGCTGCGAGGTGTAGTTTTGCAACAGCTGGAGGCACCTCGCTTGGGAAACTTAGGTTTAAACTGTTGCTTTACAAACGATAGACTTCAATTCCCAGCATGTTGGCTGTTCAGGGCATGCTGTGAGTTGTAGTTTCCCAAAAACTTGAGTGTTGCAGCCCAATAGCCTATAGAGTCGGAACGTTGAGACAGGGTCTATTCTTCACACACAATCAGCTGGTGGCATTTACCACTGCAAACTGGTTAGACCGGAATCTAATTTAAGACATTTAACAATGGCCCATTAGCTTGTCTCAGGCCTGGCACTGTATATGCCAACATCACACAGGTTGGTCATAAACCAGAGACTATAAAACAAAGGATCTCTAATAAAGTTACCCGCTTGGCACCTGTTTATTTGAAAGCTTTGCACCAACTACAACTGCCAGCATGTCTTTACAGTCTTACAGCTGTAAGGGCATACTGGGATCTGTAGTGTCACAACTGGGAATCCTTAAAGGGGTACTCCGGTGAAAACCTTTTTTCTTTTAAATCAACTGGTGGCAGAAAGTTAAACATATTTGTAAATTACTTCTATTAAAAAATCTTAATCCTTCCTGTACTTATGAGCTGCTGAATACTACAGAGGAAATTCTTCTCTCTTTGGAATGCTCTCTGATGACATCACAAGCACAGTTTTATCTGCTGACGTTATTATAATAATAACACTTTATTTATTGTTGTCCTTAATGGTATTTGAACCCAAGTCCCCAGCAGTGCAAGGCAGCAGTGCTAACAACTGAGCCACCATGCTGCCCTTAGCATACATCTGCTATGCATGGTTGCTATCAGCACTGTGCTCATGATGTCATCAGTGTTCCAAAAAGAAAGGAATTTCCTCTGTAGCATTCAGCAGCTAATAAGTACTGGAAGGATTAAGATTTTTTTTTTTTTTTAAATAGAAGTAATCTGCCACCAGCTGATTTAAAAGAAAAAAGGTTTTCACTGGAGTACCCATTTAACCCCTTAAGGACCAAGCATTTTTCTGTTTTTACACTTTCGTTTTTTCCTCCTTACCTTTAAAAAATCATAACGCTTTCAATTTTGCACCTAAAAATCCATATGAGGGCTTATTTTTTGCACCACCAATTCTACTTTGGAATTACATCAGTCATTTTACACAAACATTTATGGCGAAACGGGAAAAAAAAATCATTGTGCGACAAAATTGAAGAAAAAACACCATTTTGTAAATTTTGGGGGCTTCTGTTTCTAGGCAGTACATTTTTCGGTAAAAATAACACTTTATCTTTATTCTGTAGGTCCATACGGTTAAAATGATCCCCTACTTATATAGGTTGGATATTGTCGTACTTCTGGAAAAAAAAAATCATAACTACATGCAGGAAAATTTATACATTTAAAATTGTCCTTTTCTGACCCCAATAACTTTTTTTTATTTTTCCACGTACGGGGTGGTTTGAGGGCTAATTTTTTTGCGCCGTGATCTGAAGTTTTAATCAGTACCATTTTTATTTTGATTGGACTTCTTGATCGCTTTTTATTCCTTTTTTATGGTATGAAAAGTGACAAAAAATACGCTATTTTGGACTTTGGAATTTTTTTGCTTGTACGCCATTGACCGTGCGGTTTAATTAATGATATATTTTTATAGTTCAGACATTTACGCATGCGGCGATACCACATTTGTTTATTTTTATTATGGTTACATATTTTTAATATGGAATTTGGGAAAAGGGGTGCGATTTAAACTTTTAATAAGGAAGGGGTTAATGTGTGTGTTTTTAAACTTTTTTTAAACTTATATTTTTATTTTATTTATTTTTTTACACACTTTTAGTCCCCTTAGGGGACTTTTAGGAGGAATCATTAGATTCCTCATACAGATCAATGTGGTTTCATAAAACCACAATGATCTGTGTGCTCTGCGCTCGATTGATAAAGCCTGGTCCTGCCAGGCTTTATCATTCAGAGCACCGGAGCCGCCGCAGCAGGAGAGGTAAAGGCTACCTCAGTAGTGGATCACTGCCCCGCGACCGCGCTGCGGGGGGGGGATGGGGGTTATACACCCCACCGGACCACCAGGGACTTAATACAGGCACCTTTAGATGCCGCTGTCAATATTGACAGCGGAGATCTAAAGGGTTAATAGCCGGCCGCATGTCGGCTATTAACGCCGGCCCCCAGCTACAGGAATCAGCTGGGGGCTGGCCGGTATGACGCAGGCTCGAGTCAGGAGCCCGCGTCATACCCCGGTAACGGCCATTGGACAAGCATAGATGTCCATGGTCGTTATCGGGTTAAAGGGATACTCCGGTGGAGGAAAAAAAAATAATAAATCAACTCATGCCAGAAAGTTAAACAGATTTGTAAATTACTTCTATTAAAAAAATCTTAATCCTTCCAGTACTTAGCTGCTGAATGCTCCACATGAAGTTTTTATTTTTTATATCTCTGATCACAGTGCTCTCTGCTGACACCTCTGTCCATTTTAGGAACTGTCCAGAACAGGAGAGATTTGCTATGAGGATTTGCTACTACTATGGACAGTTCCTAAAATGGACAGAGGTGTCAGCAGAGAGCACTGTGGTCAGACAGAAGGGAAATTAAAAAAAAGAAATTAACTTCTTGTGGAGCATACAGCCGCTAATAAGTACTGGAAGGATTAAGATTTATTTTTTAATAGCAGTAATTTACAAGTCTGTTTCACTTTCTGGCATCACCGGAGTACCCCATTAAGATCGAGACCACTTGATTGACCCTCTACAGCTATTCGTACAAGCGGTCATAAACAACTGGACTGTGTGCCATGGATGGTGCCCACCGGACAGCCAAAGGATATGTAACCAAAACACAGCCCTAAAAGGGTTAAAGGAGTACTCTCGTGGAAAACTTTTTTTTTTTTTTTTTAAATCAACTGGTGCCAGAAAGTTAAACAGATTTGTAAATCACTTCTATTAAAAAAATCTCAATCCTTCCAGTACTTTTTAGGGGCTGTATACTAAGAGAAATCCAAATAAAGAAATGCATTTCCTGTGATGTCCTGACCACAGTGCTCTCTGCTGACCTCTGCTGTCCATTTTAGGAACTGTCAAGAGCAGCATATGTTTGCTATGGGGATTTTCTCCTGCACTGGACAGTTCCTAAAATGGACAGCATAGGTCAGCAGAGAGCACTGTGGTCATGACATCAGAGGAAATGCATTTTTTTTGGATTTCTCTTAGCATACAGCCCCTAAAAAGTACTGGAAGGATTAGGATTTTTTTTTTTTTTTTTTTTTTTTTTTTAATAGAAGTGATTTACAAATCTGTTTAACTTTCTGGCACCAGTTGATTTAAAAAAAAAAAAAGTTTTCCATGGGAGTACCCCTTTAAGGATGGCATCGCTGCTCATCCAAATATTATAGAAAGGAGTTTCCTGACATTTAGGGTCATTACTTTCCAAACAAAGTTATAGGGGCTCTCAGTGTGCCCTCATGACAACTGCAGGATCAGACTACAGAGAGGTAGTTTGTAGTCTGTTACCATGGAGACAAAATCTACTTAGAAGCTACAGACAAAACATAATAGAACTTTTAGAAAATAACAAAAAGCAAAATAAATCATGGCCAGATATCGAAATGTTGTACATTATTCCATTGCTTCTCTACACAAATTAGAAGAACTATCAGGTAGTCAGTGTATATTTAGATAATTGTGTGTACAAGCCCACCCGCCGCGTCACAGCCACCTGATTTAAGTGGGTCTGCAACTTAAAATGGCATCACCATGACCCAGTGGTCCTGCAGTCCCGCTGCTGCCAGATCTTACCCCCAGCTCTGGGCCATGCCATTCCAGACAGTGCCACAGCAACAATGGCTGCCACATAACCCCAACACCAGTGTGAACAGAACAAACAATAGATTTTTACCACACAGCTTCATCAAATTCTAGAGGTGCCCATACCCACAAGCAAGGTTGGCCAGTAGAGATGAGCGAACTTACATTAAATTCGATTCGTCACGAACTTCTCGGCTCGGCAGTTGATGACTTTTCCTGCATAAATTAGTTCAGCCTTCAGGTGCTCCGGTGGGCGGGAAAAGGTGGATACAGTCCTAGGAAAGAGTCTCCTAGGACTGTATCCACCTTTTCCAGCCCACCGGAGCACCGGAAAGCTGAACTAATTTATGCAGGATAAGTCATCAACTGCCGAGCCGAGAAGTTCGTGACGAATCAAATTTACTGTAAGTTCGCTCATCTCTATTGGCCAGGTCAGGTTTTGCCAGGACCAGTGTTGGAGGTTTGCCATTTTGAATTTCAACACCTACTACTTTTCTTCTCTAAAATGGCTTGTGGGGGTACTCCGCCCCTAGAAATGTTACCCCCTATACATAGGATCGGGGGTAACATGTCTGATCATGGGAAGCCCAGCTGCTGGGATCCCCCACCATCTCCATGTCGGCGCAGCGGTGTGTTACAGTCACGGAAGCATGGGGCTTCAGTGATGCCAAGCCCCCTCCATTCATGTCTATGGGAAAAGGGGCGCGATGGCTTTAGAGATGAGCGAACTTACAGTAAATTCGATTCGTCACGAACTTCTCGGCTCGGCAGTTGACTTTTCCTGCATAAATTAGTTCATCTTTCCGGTGCTCCCGTGGGCTGGAAAAGGTGGATACAGTCCTTGGAGACTCTCTCCTAGGAATGTATCCACCTTTTCCAGCCCACCGGAGCACCTGAAGGCTGAACTAATTTATGCAGGAAAAGTCACCAACTGCCGAGCAGAGAAGTTCGTGACGAATCGAATTTACTGTAAGTTCGCTCATCTCTAGATGGCTTGTACATAGTTGCCACGCCTTCTCCCATAGACATGAATGGAGGGAGCGTGATGGCATTGCCAGTCATCCGGCATGGAGCGGAGTTCGCTCCATGCCCCCAATGGAGCATTACAGGGGTCCCAACAGCGGAACCCCCCCCCCGTGATCAGACATGTTATATCCTATCCTTTAGATAGGGGATAACATGTCTAGCTGCGGAGTACCCCTTTAATCCCTTTTCCCATTGATGCCAAAAAATAACAGGAAGCAATCCCCTAGTACGGATTGCAAGTAATCTGCTCGGTATAAAATGTCTATTACACTTACCTGATGAGGTTGCACAAATGCAGTATTTGCCAACCAGTGTGCCTCCATCTGTTGCAAAACTACACAATATATTTTTTATAGTTCGGACATTTACACATGCGGCGATACCACATATATATTATTTTTATTTACTTACATTTTTTTAATGGGAAAAGGGGGGTGATTCAAACTTATTAGGGAAGGGGTTAAATGATCTTTAACACTTTTATTTTTTGCAATGTTATAGCTTCCATAGGGGCCTATAACATTACATACACTGATCTTTTACACAGATCACTGGCGTGTATTAACATGCCAGTGATCTGTGTAAAAGATCAGTGTATGTAATGTTATAGGCCCCTATGGGAGCTATAACATTGCAAAAAAAATAAATAAATAAAAAAGTGTTAATAAAGATCATTTAACCCCTTCCCTAATAAAAGTTTGAATCACCCCCCTTTTCCCCATTAAAAAAATGTAAGTAAATAAAATATATATGTGGTATTGCCGCATGTGTAAATGTCCGAACTACAAAAATATATTGTTAATTAAACCGCACGGTCAATGGCGTACACGTTAAAAAATTCCAAAAAAAAGCTCATTTTTGGTCACTTTTTATACCATTAAAAAATGAATAAAAAAGGGACCAAAAAGTCAGAACAAAACAAAAATGGTACCGATAACTTCAGATCATGGCACAAAAAAAATGAGTCCTCATACCGCCCTGTACGTGAAAAAAAAAAAAAAAAAAAAAGTTATAGGGGTCAGAACAGAACATTTTTCCTGCATGTAGTTATGATTTTTCCAGAAGTCCGACAAAATCAAACCTATATAAGTAGGGGATCATTTTAACCATATGGACCTACAGAATAAAGAGAAGGTGTCATTTTTACCAAAATATGCACTGCATAGAAATGGAAGCACCAAAAATTTACAAAATGGCGTTTTTTTCTTCAATTTTGTCGCACAATGATTTTTTTTTCCCAGTTTCGCCGTGAATTTTTGGGTAAAATGACTAAATGTAACTGCAATGTAGAATTGGTGACGCAAAAAAAATAAGCCATCATATGGATTTTTAAGTGGAAAATTGAAAGGGTTATGATTTTTAAAGGAAAAAAAAAAACGAAAGTGCAAAAACTGAAAAACCCTGCATCCTTAAGGGGTTAAACACAAATTGTAAAATGTTATATTTTTTATTTGTGGTACATCCTCCAGGGATACTTAAAAAAAAAAAAAAATTATATTAATTATATATAATTATATATATATATATATATATATATATATATATATATATATATATATATATATATATATATATATATATATTTTTTTTTTTTTTTTTTTTTTTAATAGCTTATTGTATTGTAGCCTATTCACATTAAGAAATGCAACCAAACCGAGTATGCATAATGTAATATATGGGGAGGATAGGAGGGATGGCTGAATGAGTCCAAGTTACCGTCAAGGTGCAGTTTTGCATAACGCTACTCCAGCTTTGGGCAGGTATCCCCCATTTACCCCCCCCCCCCCCCCTCTGAATATCAGGCCCCGCAGATTGGCAAATCTAGTGAAGCAGCATGATAAGAAGTTACTTGCAACTTTGTAATACAGCAGCGCCACCTAGAGGTTTACACTTGTAACTACATAGAACTCTGAAAACACAAAGCACAATTTGCACATGGTTCTAGGTTTTATACTTTTGTGTCATTTTTTTATTTTGTTTTTGTTTTCTTTTCATTTTTTTTCCATTTTTTTTTATTTTGAAACAGAAACAAACACTCTGGGGAGGGAGGAAAAATGAGGGGGGAAAAAAGACAGACATCAGGATAAAATTTATTACAACAGCACCTGGAATTGATAGGCCTGCCTAGGAGAACACAGGCACTGCCACAACACCACAGGAAATAGCTACTGTCTGAAGCTGCCCAGACAGTCCAAACTCCTTTGACTGGCGCTATAGGTCCAGGTCATAAAAATCGTCCAGGTCTTCATGGAACAAGTCCCACTCGTCCTCAGAGTCTGTTAGGTCTTCGTCGGCGCCCGCTGCCAACAGCATTAGGAGCATTTCCCCCAGTTCAAAGGTCATTACTTCTTCATCATCGTTGTCAAAAGGGTCGCTGCCCTCACGCTCCTCAAAGTCCCAAAATCTGTTCCTGCGCTGTGCCTAAAAATATAATAAATATATATTATAAATTATTTATAATTTTTATCTGTAGATTTTTTTATGCTTACGGTAAAATCTCTCTCAGATGATCCATTGGAGGACACAGAGATCGTGGTTATATCTTGCTGCCACTAGGCCTACAAAAAGAAAGTCGGCCCCTCCTGGCAGGATATACCCCGCCTACTGACCCTGAGCTAATCAGTTTAGTCCCACAGCAGTAAGAGAGGACCGACAGAAAGAAACCAGCAGGTGTCCGAGAGAACCAGAAAAAAAAGGAACCAAAAAACAACCACTCGGACAGAAAACCGAACCATAGCAACAAAGACAATGGGTGGGTTCTGTGTCCCCAATTGATCCTCCAAGAAAGATTTTACGGTAAGCATTTAAAAAAAAAATAAAAAATCTGCTTTTCTTGGTCGGCTCCATTGGGGGGGGGGGGACAGACCGTCGGGGTCCCCTGGGTGGGAAAAATACCTAACTCAGAATCAGGCAGAAGACTGAGGCACTGCAGCCTGCAACACTTTGCAACCCAAACCGTCAGCTGACGCAAAAGTGCGCACCTGGTAGAATTTAGCGAAGGTGTGCAAGGATGACCAGGTTGCCGCCTTACAGACTTGCAAGGCCGAAGCCCTATTGGGAGTGCCCGAGAAGCCCCAACGGGGCAAAGTAGCCCCAACATGGAATTCCCAGTAACAAACTAAAAGGAGGGACCTTCCCTTTACGATGCAACAATTCCGAGATTGCAGAAAGGATCCACCACAAGATGGTCGCCTTGGAAGCAGGAAGACCCTTGCGACGACCCTCCAGAATCACAAAGAAGGAGTCACCCTGCCGAAAGGAGAAGTTGACGGAAAGATAGTCTGGACGTTGTTAGAGCTGTCTTGATCTATGTAGGGAACGCTTCTTAGCATTGGATGGAGCCGGACAAAATGAAGAAAGAACGATCTCCTCGTTCACTTGAAAGGGGGAAACCACCTTGGGCAAGAAGGAGGGAGGCGGACGATAAGCCACTTTGTCCTGATGAAGGACCAAGAAGGGAGAGCGAAAAGAGAGCGAAGCCAGCTCAGAGACCCTCCTAATTGAGGTAATCGCAATGAGTAATGCGACCTTCCACAAAAGGATGTGAAGAGAGGCGTCCTGGAGAGGTTCGAAGGGAGCCTCCCTCAAGGCGCTAAGCACCAGGTTGAGATCCCAAGGAGCGGGTGGACGACTTGTATGGCGGCACCCCATGGGCCGCGCCCTACAGGAAGGTGCAGATGTAAGAATTGGAAGCAATCGGCCGCTGAAAAATAGAAAGCTGACACTTGACCCTTAAAAGAACTTAGTGCCAAGCGCTGATCCCGGATTGCAAGAAGTCACGGAAAGGAAAAAAAACGACCAGGGAAACGGCCTGAGCCTCGCACCAAGTATGATTGTAAATTCTAGCAGAAGGCGAATCACCCTGGTAGAAAACCCCCAAGCTCTCCACCACACCGTCAAATGCAGCGACAGTAAATTGGGGTGACAGAGAGGACCCTCGGAGAGCAGATCGGGACGAACTGGAAGACGCACAGGTACGTCGGCGACTAGCCGAATTACGTTAGCGTACCATACTAATCTGGAGCTATCAGAATGGCAGAGACACCCTCCGCCTTGAGTTTTCTCAGAACCCTGGGCAGGAGAGGGAGGGGAGGGGAGGAAAGAGGTAAGGTAGGCTGAAGGACGACCACGGGATCACGAGCGCGTCCACTGCCAGAGGATCACGGGACTTCACGACAAAGCAAGGAACCTGTCTGTTGTCGCGAGAAGAGATCCACGTCCGGGGTTCCCCAAAGATCGCAGACCTGCACAAAGACCTCTGGATGGAGAGACCACTCTCCTGGATCCGTATAGGAGCGGCTGTGAAAGTCTGCTTCCCAATTCTCCACTCCCGGAATGTGGATCGCAGAGATGGAGGGAACTCGAGTCTCGGCCAAGAGCAGAATCCTGGAGGCCATCGCTGAGCGACTGCGTGTGCCAGCCTGGCGATTGATGTACGCCACCGCTGTGGCGTTTTCCGACTAGACTCAAAACAGGACGACCCTGTAAGAGCCTCTCCCAATGAAGGAGGCAAATAAAAATGTCATGGAGCTCCAGAAGATTGATGGGGAGGCAAGCCTCTAGAGAGGTTCAGCGACCCCGGACAGTTTGGTTTTGAAACACCTTCATAAACCAGTAGACTTGCATCGGTCGTGACGACCTGCCAGTGGAGAGGGAGAAATGACCGCTCCTGGAGAAGGAGGGGAGAGTGTAGCCACCACAGAAGAGACCGGCGAACGGAGGGGGACAGGAGAATCTGGCGATCCAGGGAGGACGGGGACTTGTCCCACTGGGCCAGGATGGCCAGCTGGAGAGGGAGACATCGGAACTGGGCAAAAGGAACTGCCTCCATGGCCGCCACCATCTGGACCAGCATCTCCATGCACAAGCTAATCGGAACAGGAGAGGGGCGCTCCGTAGACTACGGACACCCTTCGATAGGGAGCGCCGCTTGTCCAACGGAAGACAAACTCGGGCGGCCACTGTGTCAAAACAGAGATCCAGGAAGACAAGGGATTGAGTGGGAGAAAGATTTGACTTCTTGTTGATCACCCATCCGAAGGCAGAGAGATTCTGTACCGTGAGATGAAGGCTCTTCAAGTTTTGGGACCGGGATGGAGCTTTGATAAAAAAAGCAATCCAGGTAAGGAAGAACCGAGATCCCCAGAGTCAGAAGGATGGCAATCACTGATGCCATGACTTTGGTGAACACCCTGTGATCCATGACTAGACCAAAACAAAGAGCCCCAAACTGGAAATGACCCAGCAGGGATGGCAAAAATAGAGAAATCGCTTAGCAAAGAAACTCTCCCTGATCCAAGGACGCGACCACCAAGCGGAGGGACTCCATGTGGAAATGGCACAGGAGCAGGTGGCGGTTGAGCAGTTTGAGGTCCAGAATGGGGAGGGCAGAGCCCTCTTTCTTGGGGATGACAAAGATTGGAGTTAAACTCAGAAAACGCTCCCCTGAAGAAACTGGAACAAATCACTCCGAGGAGGGTATGTAAAGCAACCTGAAAGGCTGCCACCAAAGAAGGGGAACAAGTAGGACGGGATCGAAACGATCCCTGGGAAAAGAAGCAACTTATCCGGGTCCTGAACCTGTGTTAGCCAAACGTCCCGGAAGAGACAGACGCCCTCCCACCTGAGAATAGGACACAGGTGGGGGGCATCCCTTCAGGAGGAAGAAGGTTTACAGTTACTGGACTTGGCCACGAAAACGCCTGAATGGTTGTCTGACTTCCAGGAATGGCGTGCCTTGAAGGAGGGAGCTTTACGCGACTGGGAGGGCGCCTGCTTGGGAAGACGATCCAAGGCAAAGGCCAGGAAGGGCCTGAAAGGAAGCAGACTTCTGACAGGGATCGGAGCGGTGAGAGCATTTACCTCCAGTAGCTTCGGAAATCCTCTCAGCCAGGCGCTTTCCAAAGAGCAGAGTACCGGAAAAAAAGGCAATTCAGTGAGGGACGACTTCTTCGAAGCAGCATCTGCATCCTACGACAGCCACATGGAGTGATGAATCGCAACAAAGTTACTTGGGGCAAAAGGCCGTACATCGGGCGGAATCAAGAGCTGCCGAACAGAGGAAGTCCCTAGCCTGAGAGAGTTAACGAGCGAGATCCGCCAAGTCCTCCCGAGGGGCACTGGACAGGATGCCGTGGCGAAGTTGAGAAGTCAAAACCGAAAAAGCCTTGGACATCCAGGCGGAAGCAAAAGGTAGGTAGCAAAAGATAAACCTGCCGCTTCAAAGGCAAACTTCGCCAAGTTCTCAATCTTGTCCGCCGGATCGTTAAAGGACGCTGTGTCCGCTAGAGGCAGAGTAGTAGACTTGGACAGGCGAGAAACCGGAGGATCTACTGCAGGTGGCGTTGTCCACTTGGAAACCAGATCCTGAGAGAAGGGAAACTGAGCTTGAATCTTCTTAGTCCCCTGAAATAGTTTGTCCGGATGCTTCCAAGCCACGTCCATCAAGGCGTCAAATTTAGCATGAGAACTGAAAACCTTTGGGGAACACCAAGAGTGGCAAAAAAACTTCTGGATCAGGA
This sequence comes from Hyla sarda, assembly GCF_029499605.1. Taxonomy (NCBI): domain Eukaryota; kingdom Metazoa; phylum Chordata; class Amphibia; order Anura; family Hylidae; genus Hyla; species Hyla sarda. The sequence goes on from NC_079192.1 coordinate 407,214,927, forward strand.
TCCGAAGTTCTTGGGTCCTCCAGATGGGAAAAAAAAAAAAAAAAATTGTCTCTGATGGCTGACACCAAGCTGTCCACCATATCAAAAACAGCAGAGTGGTCCTCATGAATTGAGGTGGATTCTGACCCATCAACCGCTACTTCCCCTGGAGAGTGGGAGCGTGCAGAGGTAGCCTTGGACTGAGGCGTATTAGACCTGGAATGAGGAGTCGGAGACCAGGGATGGGCACCGGGGGAACGGTCCCTAGAGTGGGGCCGCTGGCAAGCTGGGAAGAATGTCTATCCCAATTATGCGACACTGGAGAAGAGCCTGACTGAATCACTTTAGGGCGCTTGTAAGAGCGCTGGAAGTGGGGGTCAGGAGAGAGCAGGACTCCCAGGGGGTTGTGCGCAGGGAAAAGACTGCATCAATGCAGAGGTCACTGATCTGGAGACCCTAGCCAGGTCGGAGATCGACTGAGAAAGGGAAGAAACCCACTCTGGGGGAGGGGCGGACACCGCACATTCCAGGGTGACATCCTGGGAGGCATGCACAGGAGGGATGGTGCGCGTGGTGGATAAGGCGAAACAGGTGGATTGAGTGGTCTTGCAGCCCACGCAAGAGTAGTAGGTGACTAAGGCTGTGGCAGCCTGTCTGGGAGGAGGTTCGGGTCTGGGATCGGACATAGGTGCTAGTAAGGAAGCAGTCAACAAATAAAATAGAGCAATCTTACCCAGGTCCTGTGTCCCGCAGCTGGAGCAGAGAAGCAGGCTGCAGCTGTCCTGTGTCCGGAGATGAAGAGGCAGACAGCCGCTGAGGTGATATGGCCCCCAGAGCAGGAAGCAGGGAGGAGAGAAGCAAGATGTACCGACCAGGTGGGGTGGTCTCCGCGCCCAGATGGACCCTATTGGAGGAGGAGAGGGAGGAGTACAGAAGCTGACTCTCTTCCTCCCGCCCCCCCCAAAAGTGCTGATAGACTATTGGCCAGCAGCAGGAGGAGGCTGGGAGCCAAGCCAGCACACCCGAATATGGGGAGTGGGCGGAGTTAAGTTCCGGACTAGGCCGCAGCCTCAATTTCCTGCCCGCCGCACGACTAGCCCGAGAAGCGGGCAAAAGTGAAGGTAAACTGGAGAGCCAGCCGCGCGACCGCGGACAAGCTGACAGGTGCCGCATTTGGCACGCCAGAGACTGACAGGCTGAGCAGAATGTAAGTGAAGTAAGCAGTGTTGGTGAGGGTGAGGAGAGCTGCCTCGCGATCCCTAGAGTCTCGACACTGCAGATATAAAGACCAGAGCCCGCATCCCTGCCCCCTATAACAATAAGAGGACTGAAAATAAAAAAATCCCCCTGGGGCCACAGGTATAAGGGGCCCCTAAAGCAAGGAGGGAAGATGAAGGGGAGGGGGTTGCAACCCCAGGTGCTGGCGGGAAGGGGTTAACTGAGCATACTCTATGCCCCATGTCCCTTAGCTGCATATTTGGGGGGGATGGTGTTGGGAACAGGTAGCGCCATGCTCCTGAACCCCCAACTAAAATCAAGCCTTTGGCTGTTTGGGTTTGCTGGGAGTTGTAGTTTTGGAACCCTGGTTGGGTAGCACTGATGTAGGAGGAAGTGATCTAACATCACTTCTAGAGATGAGCGAACTTACAGTAAATTCGATTCGTCACAAACCTCTCGGCTCGGCAGTTGATGTCTTTTCATGCATAAATTAGTTCAGGTTTCCGGTGCTCCGGTGGGCTGGAAAAGGTGGCTACAGTCCTAGGAGACTCTTTCCAAGGACTGTAACCACCTTTTCCAGCCCACCGGAGCACCGGAAAGCTGAACTAATTTACGCAGGAAAAGTCATCAACTGCCGAGCCGAGAAGTTCGTGACTAATCGAATTTACTGTAAGTTCGCTCATCTCTAATCACTTCCATGACAAGAGAGCAGATCGCTTCCTTATACAAGATCACAGCAACCCCTCTCCTGAAATACTTGGGAGGTGGGTACTGCTGTGAGAGGTGGCTCTGATCTTGCAAGGTGTAACATCAGACATGAATCCTCAACGTCAAGTGAATGACACCCAGAGAAGAGGTTGTATTATGATCAGTGGGACCAGTGCACAATACTGGTGGAGTGTCACACATCTTTACAACGTTCACTAAAACCTTACCCTGTATCTGCTCGACATGCCTCCTTTCTGTCGCGGCTGTGGTTCTTCTATGCGGCCGTCGGGATACGCATGTTTGTAGAAACAATTGCCTCCAAATGGACAGGTGCCACGTCCTTCATCGAAATACCGGCAAGATTTGTTGCTAGAAGAGAAATGGGAAAAAGATTACTTCCAGAAATTAATATTGAGCAAAAGAAGTCAGGTCCCACGTGCCGCTCAAACTATAGAAGGTGCTACCTACCTGACTTGTTCAGCCGCTCATTGTTAGACATGGAGTGAGCTTTACCATTACTAAACAACACTATGGAGGCTTCAGAGAAAGGAGCATTAAAGGGGTACTCTGCTGCACCACCGTTCAAGCATTTGGAACAAAATGTTCTGGAGCGGGCGGCCGTGATCATGACATCACGTCCACGCCTGCTCAATGCAAGTCTATGGGAGGGGGCATGACAGCCGCCACACCCCCTCCCATAGACTTGCATTGAGAAGGTGTGGCATGACACCACAAGGGGTGTGGCCGTGAAATCACACCCCGTCACCCGCACACAGCGTTCTAAAGGAATGCAGGGTGCTGCACAGAGATTGAAAGGGTCCCAGCAACCCCTGCGATCAGACATCTTATCCCCTTTGGAGAGGGGATAAGATGTCTAGGGGTGGCAAACCCCTTTAGAAGCATATCAACTCTAGAAACCCTACAGAATGTAAGGGGGTTATCCAGTAAACACAAAAAAACGCTTTTTTTTTTAACACACAAAAACAGCCCAACACCTGTCCTCTGGCTCCATTCACTTCAATGTAATGGAGCTGCAATATCACACATAACCTGAAGACTGTGTTTTTAAAAGACATGAGCGAACTTACAGTAAATTCGATTCGTCACAAACTTCTCGGCTCGGCAGTCGATGACTTATGCTGCATAAATTAGTTCAGCTTTCAGGTGCTCCCGTGGGCTGGAAAAGGTGGATACAGTCCTAGGAGTCTCTTTTCCTAGGAGTGTATCCACCTTTTCCAGCCCACGGGAGCACCTGAAGGCTGAACTAATTTATGCAGGATAAGTCATCAACTGCCGAGATGAGAAGTTCGTGACGAATCGAATTTACTGTAAGTTTGCTCATCTCTAATTCTAATCCTGGATAACCCTTTAGGATAGGAACACACGTTGCACACACACTGCAGATTCTGTGCCAAAGACAGAAGTGGATCCAGCTGAAAAGAGGAAGTAGTAGGTGTCCTTCCTTTATACTTCCCCTTCCAGTGGAATCCACTGCAGTGTATCGGCTTTGTGCGTTTCTAGCCTCAGGGATAAACGCTCCACCTGCAGGAAGTTCCCATAATAGCAGGCCAGTAATCACATCCTTATGTATGGTTTGTACATTGAGTGAAAAAATATTTTAGTCCTCGCTATTTTCTTCCAACTTAATTTAAAAAAGGGGTACTCCACTGTCCAGCAGTTGAAACATTTAGTTCCAAACGCTGGCTGCACGTTGCGGAGGTTGTGACATCACACCACACCGCCTCAATGCACGTCTATGGGAGAGGGCGTGACCGTGAAGTCACAACCCCCTCCTGCTCGCACACCCAGCGTTCAGAATTAAATGTTCCAAACGCTGGGCAGTGGAGTACCCCTTTTTAGGTGGAAAAGTTTATTTATTTATTTATTTTTAATCAACTGGAGCCAGAAAGTTAAACAGATTTGTAAATTACTTCTATAACAAAAAAAAATAAACACAATCTTAATCCTTCCAGTACTTAGCTGGTGAATACTACAGAGGAAATTATTTTCTTTTTGGAACACAGAGCTCTCTGCTGACATCACGAGCACAGTGCTCTCTGCTGACATCTCTGTCCATTTTAGGAACTGTCCAGAGCAGCATATGTTTGCTATGGGGATTTTCTCCTACTCCGGACAGTTCTTAAAATGGACAGAGATGTCAGCAGAGAGCACTGTGATCATGATGTCAGCAGAGAGCACTGTGTTCCAAAAAGAAAACACCATTTCCTCTGTAGTATTCAGCAGCTAGTAAGTACTGGAAGAATTAAGATTTTTTAATAGAAGTAATTTACAAATCTGTAACTTTCTGGCACCAGTTGATTTAAAAAAATAAAAAGGCTGGAGCAACACGGATATAAGTAACAGACGGCATCAGAAACAATTTTTGTGATCCCCATGACAAACTTATGGCAACAGCCAAGCCATAAGGAAACATGTATGTTCAATACGAGTATTTCCCAACCTGTCGCTCTCCACAATGGGAGTTGTAGTTTTGCACCAGTTGGGGAGTCACAGGTTGGAAGAACACGGCTCTCTACAAATAGGGGCATAACTTGTACATGCTATCTCGGATGTATAATCTTCTCCAGTCCCCCCCCCCCCATAAATCATCTATAGCAGTGGTTTCCAAGCAGGGTGCCTCTCAGCTGTTGCTGAGAGTTGTAGTTTTGCAACAGCTGGAGGGACCCTGCTTGGAAACCACTGCTGTATAGTCTGATCTGTAAAGTGGAAGAATGGCTATTGGGCCCATCTCGAACAAATAACCAATTTCAGACTGCACCTTTGAATTATACCTCTTTACTTAAAGGGGTAAGCCGATGGAAAACTTTTTTTTTTTTAAAGTTAAACAGATTTGTAAATGACTTTATTAAAAAAAATCTTCACCCTTCCAGTACTTATTAGCAGCTGTATGCTACAGAAGAAAATTCTCTTTTTGAATTTCTTTTTTGTCTTGTCCACAGTGCTCTCTGCCGACACCCCTGTCCGTGTCAGCAACTGTCCAGAGCAGCATAGGTTTGCAATGGGGATTTTCTCCTGCTCTGGACAGTTCCCGATACGGGCATCAGGTGTCAGCAGAGAGCACTGTGGACAAGACAAAAAAGAAATTCAAAAAGAAAATTTTTAAATAGAAGTCATTTATAAATCTGTTTAACTTTCTGGAAAAGGTTGATTTAAAAAAAAAAAATATATAAAAAGTTTTCCACGGTAGTACCCCTTTAAATCTTACACTTTCCTGTAGTCTGCCAGCAGCACAATGATGGGGATTTACAAAAAAAATAAATAAAAAACACATTTTTTTCTACCGGATTACCCCTTTAAAGTATTCCTATGGGCTACAGATGACAATAGTCCAGTCCCGATCTTTTAGGTGAAAGGTCATCTGTACGAGTTTCTCATTTCATGCTGGAAATACTTTACCTTCCTGCTACATAACTTTACAACCACACAGCTAGCAATCTAAGTGCAGCCCTGCAGTGTACCTCATGGCTTCTTTGTACTTCTGGATCAGCTTCTGTTTATCTTCCTTTTCCTCCACCCAGTATTCACTTGGAATGACGAAGTTTGAGGTGATGCGGCATTCTGGACATGACCTGTGCACAAGAAAAAAAAAAGAAAAAATTAAGGACATTCCCCCTGGGTTCTCTCTAGTCCTCATACTGTGTGGGTCTGCATTGTTAAAATAAATCAATAGACCCTGACTGATTAAATTACGTGGGGGGGGGGGGAGAAAGAGTTTGCCCGGACCTGTGTTTCATACACTGTTCTGACTTCTAGCACAGCGTAGGTTATTAGAGAATATCGTAGAGGTTCTTGTGCATTAGGGATCGAGCGATATCTTTTTTTTTCCAGGACCGATAGCTGAAAACTTATACCGATATTCCGGTATAAGTAAACGGCTATTTATCCCCTCCGGCGACACCGCTGCAGAGCATCGAGTTAAATCTGGCGCTTTAAATCAATGAACTGCAGCAGCTTTTGCAGTGCCAGAGACCATATATATGGGTGTGTGTGAGAGAGATACTCTGATCAATCACTGAGATTGTGGGGGTCCCCAGCGGCTTGACCCCCACGATCAGACATCTTATCCCCTACCCTTGGATAGGGGATAAGATCTCTAGGGGCGAAGTACCCCTTTAAGCTGCTGGAGGTCACTCAGGTGGCAAAACAATGGACACCAACCCACTTTTCATAGAAATATTGCAGTGAGGCGAATGCGATGTGACCTATAAATGGAGCAGTGTTATGAAGGTTTGAAGTCAGCACCACACCTGTCCTCCGGCTACATTCACTTCAATGGAACAAAGCTGCAATACCATACACAACCTGAGGACATGGGTGGTGCTGTTCTTAGAAGAAATCAGCTGTTTTGAATAATCCTTTAAAAGGGGTACTCCTCTGGAATATATATTTTTTTTAAATCAACTGGTGCCAGAAAGTTAAGACAGATTTGTAAATTCCTTCTATTTAAAAATCTTAATCCTTCCAGTACTTATCAGCTTCTGTATATTGCACAGAAAGCTCTTTTCTTTTTGAATTTCCTTTCTGTCTGACACTTCTACTCTGGACAATTCCTAAAATGGACAGAGGTGTCAGCAGAGAGCACTGTGGTCAGACGGAAAGGAAATAAATTTCTCTGGAGCATACAGCAGCTGATAAGTACCGGAAGAAGGATTAAGATTTTTTAATAGAAGTAATTTACAAATCTGTTTAACTTTCTGGCTCCAGTTGATTTAAAAATAAATGTTTTCCAGAGGAGTACCCCTTTAAGCCAGTGCGCACATACAGCTCCTAGCTTAGTCCATCACTACAACATGTCATGTGTCTTGCGGAGGGTAAAATAAGCCGCTCACTTTATGATCTTGCTCTCGAACTGTTTGGCGCTCCTCCACCTGCGGATGCACTTGAGGCAGTAGGAGTGGCTACAGTTGGACAGGATCCCGAAACGTCGCTCGCTGGGGTTTGTTTTCTCATAGACCACCTCCATGCAGATCCCACACACAATGTCTTTACTGCGTTGGATGGCGAATGACAATTCCATGTCCTTCTCGTGGGCCTCGATGCAAGACTGTAGGAGAAATAAAAGATGTAAGACGCATATACACAATGTGTGACTCAACCATCACAACATACAGAGTGGCCAACAAACATCACACAGTCTGCTGTGTATGACAATATATGCTGGATTCTTTTTATTCCCTGGAGAAAGGCAGCATCAGGTGTCTGGCAGCTGCTCTCTTCATCTGTTCCTACAGCAACAAACATGGCTGGCTGAACTGAGCAGCACTCATGTTTATGGAGGAGTAGGGGGTGAGACTGCTGTCTATAGTGTATGGCGGCCTTCGTGTATCATTCCCAAAGCATTGAAAAACAATGGATTCTGCCTGCAGAATTTCTGCTGGTAGGGAGCATCTTGGGAACAAAGAACAAAAAATAAATAAAAAAATATTTAATAATAATAATAAAATTTTAATAATAAATTATAATAAAATGAAATAATAATAATAATAATAATAAATAGTGCCAGCTATAGGATCTAGTTGTAGATAACCGATCCCCCAGACTCTCCAGCTTTTGCAAAAAACAGTTTTTTATATATTAAGATTGCTTTTTTATTTGCAAAAGCTGTAGGCTAGTGTTTCCCAATCAGGGTGCCTCCAGCTGTTGCAAAACTACAACGCCCAGCACGTACCCGTACGTCCTGGGTCCTTAAGAGGTTAAATACTGGAGTTTCTACAAGATGGCTCATAAGGGCCTTTCTCCAAACACAAAGTACAGCCGGTTGATAGATCTGCAGGTAGCTTTTCCAAATCCCAGAAATAAAGAATTTTCCAAAGGCCATGACAGGACTACAGTTTAGAAGCCCGGAGGCCCCTGGGTTTATCTGTGCGGTAAAACAACTGTGTGATCCTCTATGTTTGAGCCTCTTGAGAAACAAGCATCTTCCAGGAGCCTGAACAATCTCTTAAGGTTGTCTATTCACGAGCTTCTGCCAAGAGGGTGGGAGACCTACAGGCCTCTCGGCTACAGAACCTCACAATACGTTCTGTCTGATGAGGGTTTACAGAGATTTTTACCATCTTTTACTCAAAGTCTCTACTTTCACCAATGGTACCCAGAGGATAGTTCTTCCACGGTACATACCTGAGGTCTCTACTGGTAAATATAAGAATGTGAAAACCTTGGATCTGCTCAGATGTCTTCAAAAAAATAAATAAATAAATAAAATAAATATAATAATTTCTTCGATAGGATAAATCCCTTTTAGGAAGGAGAAAAATCTTTGTGGTATACCAGGGCACAATGCGTGGTAAGAAAGTTTCCAAACCCACAATATCCAGACGGTTGTGATTGAATCTCTGACTAAGGGCTGACATGGATCCGCCTGTATCTACAAATGCCGCTTTACCTGAATGGTCGCTTCCTCTTGGGCTAAACGAGGTTCAGCCCCTTTGAAGTTTTTTTTCAAGCACTACAGGACTTGAGGATTTGTATTCCGAAAATCTCATTAGCCATAGATGCTGTTCTATAGTCCCACTCTGTGGTTATGCTATGTAAATACCCATCATTGTGCTGCTGGCAGACTATAGGGAAGTGTAAGATTAAAGGGGTACTACTGTGGAAATGTTTTTATTTTTTATTTTTAATCAACTGATGCCAGCAAGTTGAACAGATTTGTAAATCACTTCTATTAAAAAAATCTTAATCCTTCCAGTACTTTTTAGGAACTGTATACTAAAGAGAAATCCAAAAAAAAAGAAATGCATTTTCTGTGAAGTCCTGACCACAGTGCTCTCTGCTGACCTCTGCTGTCCATTTTAGGAACTGGAGAAAATCCCCATAGCAAACATATGCTTCTCTGGACAGTTCCTAAAATGGACAGCAGAGGTCATCAGAGAGCAGGACAGGTCAGGTCAGGACATCACAGGAAATTCATTTCTTTTTGGATTTCTCTTTAGTATACAGCCCCTAAAAAAATACTGCAAGAATTAAGATTTTTTTTTTATAGAAGTGATTTACAAATAGGTTTAACTTTCTGGCACCAGTTGATTTTAAACAAAAGTTTTCCACGGTAGTACCCCTTAAACGATGCGTTCGCACGAGCGGATCCCAAGAGCGTATTACACTGCGGATAAATCACTGAAGGACCACTGTATTCTGCCTTTACGGGTGCCTGCTCGGTGCTGCAATATGCCGCTACGAGCAGACTAACTGCAATGTGCAAGTTGCCGTGCGCAGTATACTCGCACATCGCCGCAGCTCTCGGCCTAGTTCATAGAGCAAGGGGAGTGGACGCGATGTGTGAGAGTACACTGCACATGCGCAGCGACTCACACCGCTTCAGTGTGTCTGCTCGTAGCGGTGTATTGTCGCTCCAAGCAGGCACCTGTAGAGGCACACAGCGGTCCTTCAGTGGTGGATCCGCAGCGTAATACGTGCTGGGGATCCGCTTGTGTGAATGTACCCTTTAGTTAGTTAATCTTGTTTGTTTCCCTTAGTCTGACAGCAGCACAAGCTTCCCTCCCTCTTAATATTTATACCTATACGTTATAATTACTCAGAGGGAGTGGTTACAGGGAGGCTTATATCCCCTTGGGGGGGTTGGGCTCTAGTTACTCCGTTTTTTTTAAATTAAAATAATCCTAAAGTCCTGCAAGCTCACAGAGGCGGAGTTACCCCATCATTGTGCTGCTGTCAGACTAAGGGAAACAAGATTAACTACTTAAAAAAAGAAAAAAAAAAATGATATTATACACACACATGTAACGTACACACACACACCCTGTTCCAAATAATTATGCAAATTGTATTTAAGTGTCACAAAGATTATATATTTTGTTTTTCAGTGTAACTCATGGATGTTATTGTGTCTCAGGCTCTTTTGAGCACTGAAAACAATCTCGGGTATCAGTGATAATTAGATTGCCAGATGAGCCCAATTTAAGAAAAAACTACTAAAGGTGGGCGTCCACATTATTAAGCAGACAATTTTAAAGCAATATGGGGAAGAAAAAAAAAAAAAGGATATGTCTGCTGTCGAAAAGAGTGAAATTGTTCAATGCCTTGGATGAGGTATGAAAACATTAAATAGTTCACGAAAACGTAAGCGTGATCATCGCACTATTAAAGACATTTGTGGCTGATTCAGAGCACAGACTGGTTTGTGCAGATAAAGGCAAATTGAGGAAGATTTCTGCCAGATTCTTGAATCGGATCAAGAGAGCAGCTGCTAAAATACCATTACATAGCAGCAAACAGATATTTGAAGCTGCTGGTGCCTCTGGAGTCCCACGGACATCAAGGTGTAGAGTCCTCCAGAGTCTTGCAACTGTGCATAAACCTTCTATTCGGCCAACACTATCCAATGCTCACAAGCACAAATGGCTGCATTGGGCAGAAAAATACAAGACTCATTTTCAAACAGTCCTGTTCAGATGAGTGCCATGCAACCCTGGATGGTTCAGATGGATGGAGTAGTGGATGGTTGGTGGACGGCCAACCTGTTCCAACAAGACTGCGACGTCCGCAAGGTGGTGGTGGAGTCATGTTTTGGGACGGAATCATGGGAAGAGAGCTGGTCAGCCCCCTTTACACCTTCAGGGACCCAAAGATGACCTCTGCAAAATATGTGGAGTTTCTGACTGACCACTTTCTTCCCTTGTACAGAAGGAATAACTATGCTTTCCGTAATAAAACCATATTCATACATGACAATGAACCATCATATGCTGCAAAGAATACCTCTGCATCAATGGCTGCTATGGGGATAAAAAGGAGAGAAAGTCATGGTGTGTCCTCCATCCTCCTCTGACCTTAATCCTATTGAGAACCTTTGGAGCATCTTCAAGCAAAAGATCTATGAGGGTGGGAGTCAGTTTACATCCAAACAGCAGCTCTGGGAGGCTAGTCTGGCATCTTGCAAACAAATTCAAGCAGAAACTGTCCAAAAACTCAAGTTCAATGATGCAAGACTTGTGAAGCTGCTATCAAATAAGGGGTCCTGTGTTAAAATGTAACATGACCTGTTAAAATGTGGTTAAAAGTTTGATTGAAATAGCTTCCGATTTCAGTAAATACGCTGCAAACAAAAAGTGACACATTTTCAGTTCTTTACAACCTATAAAGTGTTTTGAAACTTACTGTGTGTAATAATTTGGAACAGTGCATGTTAAGTTTATGTTTAAAAAAAATATCTATCATTAGGAGGTTTGTACAATAAAATTTGAGTTGTACTCTGAATAGTTGATAACATGAGAATTAGGCTGACTGTGCATCTAATATGAGGGAATTACTTTACCTTAATATGTTGAGACCTCTGAGAGGTGTCTGTCGGGTGTAGCACCTGTAGCCCGCACATGTCACATGGGTCTCCGTGCAGGTAGACGCAGTTTTCTCCATAGCGACACTCTCCCACAGTGGCATATGGACAAAGCTGCTTCTTCAGCTCCGGGTCGGCTGGTTGCTCTTTGTTCTCCTCTTGAGGTGCGGTTTCCTGAGTGTCGGTGTCTGGGCCGGATGGCGCTAAAGGTAAATACAACCATGAAGATCTCATCAGAGAAGCCTGATAATACTATGAAGATTTCTCACATCCTCCTACACATACAGCAACCGAGGACCCTTAAGACTATGCATCTGCAACCAAGACATCAGGAGAAAGCGGTTTGTTTAACCCCTTAAGGACAGAGCGTTTTTCCACTTTCGTTTTTTCCGCCTTACATTTCAAAAATAATAACCCTTTCAATTTTGCACCTAAAAACCCATATGATGGCTTATCCAATTCTACTTTATAATGACATCAGTTGTTTTACCCAAAAATCTACAGCAAAACAAAACGAAAAAAAAAAAAAAAAATCAATTATTGTGCGACAAAAAAAAATTGAGGCTTCCGTTTCTACGCAGTAAGTTTCAGTAAAAATGACAGCTTCTCTTTATTCTGTAGGTCCATACAATTAAAATTATACCCTACTTAATTTGGTCTTACTTTTGAGCAAAAATAAATAAAAAAAAAACAACTACAGGCACGAAAATTAATACGTTTAAAGTTGTCATCTTCTGACCACTATAACCTTTTTAATTTTTCCGCGTACGGAGCGGTATTTCGCTGTGATCTGAAGTTTTTAGCGGTACCATTCTTGTATTGATCGGACTTTTTATTCATTTTTTTTCATGATATAAAAAGTGATCAAAAATACGCTATTTTGGAATTTGGATTTTTTTGGCGCGTACGCCATTGACCATGCGGTTAAATTAACAATATGTTTTTATAGGTCAGACATTTACGCACATGGTGATACCACACATTTATTTATTATATGGAATTTGGGAAAAGGGGAGGGTGATTTAAACTTTTAATAAGAAAGGTGTTAATGGGTGTTTTCTTTTTGTAAACTATTCAAATATTATTTTTTTCCTCCCCCACTTTTAGTCCCCTTAGGGGACTTTTATGAGGAATCATTAGATTCCTCATACAGATCAATGTGGTGTCACAGAACCACATTGACCTGTGTGCTCGATTGATAAAGCCTGGTCCTGCCAGGCTTTATCATTCACAGCGCAGCAGGGAACACAGGAGGAGAGGTAAGCCCTCTGGCTACCTTAGCAGTGGATCCCCCCCCCCTGCGATCCACCCCACTGGACCACCAGGGATGGTTTAAATGTCCCTTTAGATCTAAAGGGTTAATAGCCAGCCGCGGAAATCGCCACATGTCGGCTATTAATGCCGGCCCCCAGCTACAGGAATCAGCTGGGGGCCGGACGGTATGATGCAGGCTCGAGTTGGGAGCCCGCATCATACAATGGTTGCCACCTCAGGACGAGCCGGCTCACTTAGACAGCAACCGGTTAAAAAGGGGTATTCCAGCAAAATAAAAAAAATAAAAAACACTATACATACCTAGCCACATTCCACAACAGCTCTTTCAGTCCCCTGATCTTTTCTTCCGAGAGATGTGCTGGGTTCGGGACCTGCCGACTCAGCCAATCACCGGGCACAGCGGTGCTTTTGACCAGTGATTGGTCTGCAGGTCCTGCAACAAACTACCGTTTCGGAAGCAGGAAGAAAACTGTAGTTTATGTGACCAGACAGGAGCTGCAGGGGGACCAGTGCTAGGAATGAATATAATTTAATATATATATTAAATTTGAGTAGCCGTATTAGTCCAGTGATGCAGATGCAAATCATAAAATGCTTTGGACTTGATAAAGGGAGGAATCCCGAAAGCTTGTCTCTACAAAATGCTGTTAGTCCAATAAAAAAGGTATTACAAGATACTGCAACATTTTATGATTTGCATATATATATAGCTTTAATTTATTTATTTTTTGCTCAGTCCCGGCAGCATTTTGGGCAATATTTGCTGTTACCTGAAGACGTCCCAATCATCAGGTCATGTAACACGAAACCCATAACAGGATCGTCAATCTGCATGGTCAGGCCCACATTCCTTGCATTTTTCACATCCCATTATACATCAAAGACCACACTACTTGGAGTGGGACAAAGAAAAAAAAAAAAGTGGGGGAGGGGATAGCAAAATTTAAGTCAAACTTTGCCAGCATAAAAATTCCTAAAAAATTACTTAATTTGGGAAACTGAATGACAATCAATATTGCTGCATTGGCTTTTCTTGTAACTTTCCTACAATCCAGAACGGTGTTATCTATTAAACAATGGACACACTCAGCAATAATTATAACTAAAATATAAAAATCTCGCAATATTAAAAAGGTAAAACAAGTCATGGAATCTGTAGGCGGTCCCCTTATAATGAAGTATATGAACACAGTGTCCTTATAAGAGACCCCAAGACGAAGAGTCTGTGTTTACTTTTCTGCGCAGTGCGAGCGGCGTTGTTATAGCTATGGCACCAAGACACCAGGGAGAGGAATGTGGCCAAGGTCTCCCTCCCCAGGGCTTCATGTACACAGCAGAAAACATCTCCCCCACCAGACATAACTGAGCTGTTTTGTATGTGTTAATACCTATGCGTTTGTTTTTTATTTTTGTGTTTTATTTTTTGTTGGTGTAATTTGTGCATTAGTTTTCGTGACCAATGCAATTTTGTAATCAAATAAAATAGTAAAGAAAAAATAAATAAACAACATTTCAGCCCATTTTGTCCCATTTCTAATCTTGTTACAGTATATTAAAGCCTCTTGCAGCCCTACTTCTGGGCACCCAACATTTCACTGCCTGATCACAGCGAGTGTTTAAACACTTCTAGAGGACTCCCTAATATTTAAAGGGTCTAACCCACCATTGCTTAAGTGAATAGCAGCCAGACAACCATCACCAACAGCGCGATTAACTATATATTTCTGTCTATCTCTCTCTATACGCGTTTGTTAATAAAGGAGTTTAGGGTGATAACCACAGGCTGCTTAATCATTGTAGAAAGACTACACAGAGCATCATTTGCTCTATTGATCTTAATGGGGTATTTGAGGATTTTTATTTATTTGACTATGCTACAGAGGCTGTAAATTTAGTGTAGTTCATAATATAGTGTCTGGTGGTGGTCTCGCAATTCCTATGTGATCTTTGCCCAGATGTTTACTTTTAACAGCATACAAAGTGAGTGTAGTCTCAGGTTTTCCCAGGTTGCAGTGCAGCCTGAGACATTATATCATTAGTCAGGTGTTCAGAGGGAGCCTGTCTGCTCCTATGGGTGGAGCAACCACTGGGTGGGAAGGAGATAACTCTCCACAGCGCTGCAGAGAATTCTAGTTCCAGCACAGCACACCATGGAAGGGAGCTCGAGTGTGCTGCACTGGGTGGGGTGGTTGATGTGTGGGAAGGAGCAAAGAGACCTCACAATTACAAAAGGATTCTGGGGCTTGAATGGAGGGAACTCTAACAGAATATTGGGCAGACTAGATGGGCCAAACGGTTCTTATGTGCCCACATTTTCTATGTTGCAATGTAGAACTGCAACATCACATCTAAGAATTGTTAGTATTTTTAACAGCCAAATCTCAACTGTAATAAAGTGACACAAACCATTTTGCTCGCGTGACTTGGATACGATCTGTGTGCGTTGTGTAGTCCCAGCCCAGTGGTCTCCAAGCTGTTACAAAAACTCCAGGCACAATGGGAGTTTTAGTTTTGCAACAGCTGGAGGGCCACAGTTTGAAGACCACAGGGTTAGCCGAATGCTCCAAATGACCAGTCCTTGCATTGCTAGATAATTTACTGCATGGTGTGCCCCCCTCCAAACCCCCCCCCCCCACAAAAAAAAAAAAATATATTTAACAATTGACTTAAGGGGCTATAGGAACTCCAATGAACATGGAGCGGTGGCCAATATGTCTGCCATATAATCATATCTGTCCTATATTACTGCATCATCAGCTCTAAAAGGTGTAAAAAAGTTCCCTCCCAAGCAATTACCCCGTCCGCAGTAGAGTTGCCCCGGCACAAACTCCACGGCATTGACCCAGTCTTCAGCTTGGGAGACCCCAGCTGCCACCTCGCTAGCTGCCTTCTTACTGTTAATGTCGCTGCTGGTTTCCGGGAGGGACTCGAGTGGACTGCTCCTGGCCCCAGAGGTGTCCCCAATTATTTCTTGTTTTAGTGGTTTTGTGTGTTCATATCTAAAAGGGAAGAGAAAAACATAGTTTAGCTCAAGCTTTGTGCACAGGAGGAACAGAAAGCCTAAAGTGCATCATGGGTAACGCCCCCCCCCCCCCACCTGCAGTGGTCTCCGTAAGCACAGCACCCGCGTTGGTAGTATCTGCAGATCATAGCAGAGCGGCTGGTGGACAGATCGTGAGAATAGCGGCAGTTGTTTCCTTCTTTGCAGACGCCGTGCATGAAATATCTGCAACGAAAGATGAAATAAAACGATGATAAAAAAAAAAAAAAAAACGTAGCTTATTATGGTGTTTCCCAACCAGGGTGCCTCCATCTGTTGCGATACTACAACTCCCAGCATGCCCAGACAGCCAAAGCATGCTGAGAATTGTAGTTTTGCAACTGCTGGAGGCACCCTGGCTAGGGATCACTGCCTTATTATATTGTGGGAGTTACAAGCGTGAAGGCTTTCTTCTATCCCTATGACAACACTTCCTGTCTGTGAGAATTTCATAGAATCAGTAAGCATGCGCCCCCCCCCCCCCCCCCCAACATTTAAATGGTTATCTGGACTTGCAGCAAAATCTGTAACATTAGAATTTGCTTACGGATTTCATCCATTTGCGGGTCACCTGTGTGGGCCCAAATTAAGGTACGAGGTGTGACTGACCAGTCATTAGCATTAGAGACTACACAGGAAAGCTGGGTAATCCAGATTGCTCTGAGCAAAGTGCTGTTTATTAGAAGAAGTTATCCATCCTTTATAAACCAGATATACAAAGATTATATTGCTTCTGCATAACACTTAATTTGAAGACACCTGTTAAACAATTATTGGCGACCATCCCGGACATTCTTTAGATCTGTCTTATCACTAGTCCTTTTCTCGGACTCAGATTAACACCAAGTAGAACCATCTGATCTTCTTTTTAACTTATTTTTAATATATTTTGTACTTCAAATGATTAACTGCTTAGTTTCCACATCACTTCTATAGCACTGAATTTAATAGAAAAAAAAAAGCAACACTTTTTTCTGATTGTGGATTATGTTAAATCTTGGTTCAGCTGCATCCTCCTCTGTCTGACTGTTCTAGAAAATGATCAGGATGGGAATTCTCAGACCCTGACCAATCAAAACTTTTGACATGTTAAATTTGTGTTTTTTATTTTAAGTGACAGGTAGAGCGTATAACCTTTTACTGAATTGTGATTGTTGTGTATAGGAGATTATATATATTTATACACACACACAGACTTTGATTATGTATGTATATCACAGATCTATATATTTAGTCTGTGAAAGAAGGGAACGGATCTAGTCAAACGCTCTACCTGTCACTTAAAATAAAAAACACAAATTTAACATGTCAAAAGTTTTGATTGGAACATCATTTGGAGCACAGACCTCTCAGCTGCTCCATGCGGAGACTTCACTGAGACCACCTGACACTGAGCAGCATGGAGAGGTCTGTGCTCCAAATGATGCTCCAATTTTCGTGATTGACTAGATCCGTTCCCTTCATTCCTTGATGCACTGGACTCCACAGCAGAGAGCAGAGGAACCTGGACGCCGCGATCCTCTAACTACATTACAAGTGACTGTATGTGTTATGCTCTTAGCATAACACCCTATGGTAAGGGTCCACCCCGCTGACCCGGGAACTTATTGTTTATTGTTAACCATATCACCCTGGTTTACCTGCACGAGGTGTGCACCGTTCTCTCTTTTTTTTCATATTCTATATATTTAGTCTGCGATATACACAGATCTATATATTTAGTCTGCGACATACACAGATGTATATCGCAAACTAAATATATGTTTATTTGACGAGAAACAGAAAGAAAAAAAAAGAACAAATACACACACACACACACATTATATATATATATATATATATATATATATATATATATATATATATATATATATATACACACACACACACACATATACACACACACACACATTATATTATACATACACACATATACGGCACAGACTGAACTCAGACTACTGAAACACTTCATTGAAGGTGGAAATACTCACTTACTGCCTCTGGCTTCAATACACAAAGCTTTGTCATGTAAATAAACTCACCTACAGTACATTCGTTGGCCCAGATTTATCAATCAACCCAAAACAGTCTGGTTTTGCCCACAGCAACCAATCACGGCTCACGGTGACACTGCCCTAAACTGCTCAAATAACTCACCCCCACATGAAAGATCATACTATTTCTCCTTCAGGTGGCCACACATTTTTAATAACTGTTGGTCGAATTTTTTTTTAACTTCCCCATACACAAAGGTTAGGCATTTGTGTGTTGTTTATAGGGAGAGGTGGGGTAAGCCACAGCCAGACTCCTTTGGGGCTGGCTTATGCCTCCCAGAACAAGAGACCCTTTTCTCCACCGACATCTGACAGTCTGTCAACACCACTGAAGGCGGTAAGGGTAATGGTTCCCCGAGTGAACAGAGCAGCTGCGCATGCTCAACCACCACTTTATTCACTGGCTATAAATATTCCAAACAGGTACATTTAAGCCCCATATAAAAGGGAATGGAGGTATGGTTAAGCATGGATGCTGTCACTGCAATACATTTGTTTAACTATATCTTATTATAAGATCACATCTCCAAAAGGCCACCCCTTACCCAGACAAGATGTTCTGTGAAGGTTCCTCATTTATTATGCATTATTAGAGAAGACTTTTTTTGGGTGGTCACCTTAGAAGGGTGGACGCCTATTCTCTCCCCCCCCTCCCCAGTTCCCCCACTTACTAGCTACTATGACCAACCCCTTCCCCCATTATCGCCAATCCATTTCTTCTTTTTATAAGGCTCCCTTTAAAGCGGTACTCCACTACTTAATCTTCCCTATTCGCAGGAGTGTGATCGAGTGAGATCCAACAACTGGGACCCCCATGATTTCAGAACATTGCCCCAGCTCTCCCCGAGCATGCAGAGGTACGTTGGCGCACACATCATGCATTCACTAAGGGAGCACCAGAGTACAGCAGTCAGACCCCCTGCAATCAGACACTCAATAACATTTTAAAATATGGGAGTGCCCCTTTAAGATGGGAATATCCCAACATGTAATGTTTTCACCTAAGCACAAGAGATGAAAATAACTAGTTATTGGGTGGGGTCCAACCTCAAGAATTGTCCCAGAGTCAATGGAGCAGCTGCCACTCTTTACATTCTATAGCAGAATCAAAGGAGAACTTCAGCCAAAACTAACTTAACCCCCATCCACAGAATAGGGGATAAGTAGCTGATCACAGAGGTCAGACCACTGGGACCCCCATAATCTACAGACAACAACTGGCTCTCTCTTCTACCAGTAGACAGCACTCGCTCCATTCATTTCTATGGGGGTACTGAAAAGACCCAAGTACTCGGCATCCTCAGCGCTCCCATAGGTATTAATGGAGCACATGACATCTACCGATAGACAAGACGCATTCCTCACAGAGAGCCAGGGGCCGTTCTGGAGATTGCAGGGGGTCCCAGCAGTCGGCATCCCCACAAGATCATCTACTTACTACAGGATAGGGTTAAGTTAATTTTGGCTGGAGTTCTCCTTTAAGGCCCCATAGAGAATAAATGGAGCACCAGCTGATCATGGGGGGGATCCAGTCACGTGGGGGATAACATTGTCAGGATCAGTGGGTGCCCTGCTCAGGATCAGTGGGTGCCCTGCTCAGGATCAGTGGGTGCCCTACTTCTTATTTACCCTGCAGATAGACAAAGACCTTTAATATATCACATACACAATAATTGCCCCATTAAAACCCCTACTTACTACCCACAATGCCCCAAATGATCTGCCCCGTCTCCCCAGAAGTCAGTGTACCCCACCTATATAGACTTCGCACCCCCTCTATAACTCTGTATTCAACCAATAAGAAGCCCCCTCCCTTTCCCATGTCCTCATATAACC
Source organism: Hyla sarda (assembly GCF_029499605.1). Taxonomy (NCBI): domain Eukaryota; kingdom Metazoa; phylum Chordata; class Amphibia; order Anura; family Hylidae; genus Hyla; species Hyla sarda. Next base: position 407,234,353 of record NC_079192.1, read on the forward strand.
CCATAGACTTGCTATCCCCGCCCCGAACAGCGCCACCTACCTGCAGGTCACCTGCCGAGTCCAACCACCCACGGGGGGATTATCCGGGAACGCGGGCAGCGGGCTCTTCCCTGCTGCGGCTGATGTGTGAGGTACAGGCGCCGCCGCAGCTGCCTCCGCCATTCCTGTTTATCCCCCCCTACCTTCAAGACGCCGGAACTTCCGGGATCACATACTTCCGGCAGGGGGCGGGGCCGACCGTTCAAAACTTCCGGCGAGAGAAAACAAAACAAAACAGAGAGCCTATTAGAATGGGCGGGGCTAAAGCTTAGACACGCCCACGGATCGCTGATTGACTCAAGTCTCAGCCAATGGAAAAAGAGGACTGGTTAACCCCCCCCCTCCCAGCCCAGAATATGCTCCTGTGTTGTCATGGCTACAAAGCTGAGAGATCCGTCCATGTTAGATTGTGTTGTTATTGTCATCTGTATTGTCACAAATCCCATTCATATTCATGAGAAATAAATATTTTTTAAATTAAAGCAATTTATTAACATTACACGTGCTGATGTGTGAAGTGAGCGTCTTATTGTTTTCCCAGGTGTAGGGCACACAGCATAGTGATGGTATTATAATACAGTGATATGAGGCCACAATAATACCGCCATATCCAGAACCCTATCATTACCACAAAATACTGACCAAATAGTACTGCCACATCAGGAACACTATAATAACCTCTATATAGTGACCAAATAATACCTCCATATCAGGAACAATATAATTACCACTAAATAGTGACCATATAATACCGCCATAGCAGGAACACTATTATTACCACAAATTACTGACCAAATAGTACTGCCACATCAGGAACACTATAATAACCACTAAATAGTGACCAAATAATACCTCCATATCAGGAACACTATCATTACCACAAAATACTGACCAAATAGTACTGCCACATCAGGAACACTATAATGACCACTAAATAGTGACCAAATAGTACTGCCACATCAGGAACACTATCATTACCACTAAAGAGTGACCAAATAATACCTCCATATCAGGAACAATATAATTACCACTAAATAGTGACCATATAATACCTCCATATCAGGAACACTATCATTACCACTAAATAGTGACCAAATAGTACTGCCACATCAGGAACACTATAATAACCACTAAATAGTGACCAAATAGTACTGCCACATCAGGAACACTATAATAACCACTAAATAGTGACCAAATAATACCTCCATATCAGGAACACTATCATTACCACAAAATACTGACCAAATAGTACTGCCACATCAGGAACACTATAATAACCTCTAAATAGTGACCAAATAATACCTCCATATCAGGAACACTATCTTTACCACAAAATACTGACCAAATAGTACTGCCACATCAGGAACACTATAATGACCACTAAATAGTGACCAAATAGTATTGCCACATCAGGAACACTATCATTACCACTAAAGAGTGACCAAATAATACCTCCATATCAGGAACAATATAATTACCACTAAATAGTGACCAAATAGTACTGCCATATCAGGAACACTATTATTACCACTAAATAGTGACCAAATACTACAACCACATCAGGAACAATATAATTACCACTAAATAGTGACCAAATAATACTGCCATATCCAGAACACTATCATTACCACAAAATACTGACCAAATAGTACTGCCATATCAGGAACACTATAATAACCTCTAAATAGTGACCAAATAATACCTCCATATCAGGAACAATATAATTACCCCAAATTACTGACCAAATAGTACTGCCATATCCAGAACACTATCATTACCACAAAATACTGACCAAATAGTACTGCCATATCAGGAACACTATAATAACCACTAAATAGTGACCAAATAATACCGCCATATCAGGAACACTATTATTACCACAAAATACTGTCCAAATAGTACTGCCATATCAGGATCACTATCATTACCACTAAATAGTGACCAAATAGTATTGCCACATCAGGAACAATATAATTACCACTAAATAGTGACCAAATAGTACTGCCATATTCAGAACACTACCATTACCACAAAATACTGACCAAATAGTACTGCCATATCAGGATCACTACCATTACCACAAAATACTGACCAAATGGTACTGACACATCAGGAACAATATAATTACCACTAAATAGTGACCAAATAGTACTGCCATATCCAGAACACTATCATTACCACAAAATACTGACCAAATAGTACTGCCACATCAGGAACACTATAATAACCACTAAATAGTGACCAAATAATACCTCCATATTAGGAACACTATTATTATCAAAAATAGTGAGCAATTAGTACCGCCACATCAGGAACAATATAATAACCACTAAATAGTGACCAAATAATACAGCCACATCAGGAACACTATAATAACCACTAAATAGTGACCAAATAATACAACCACATCAGGAACAATATAATAACCACTAAATAGTGATGGAATAATACTGAATAAGAACAACTATACAAATATCTGTATGGGGGAAGGGATACAGTGACCATATAGTGTTATATAGCAGCTGTATTTAGCTACTTTCCCTAGACAATGATTGGGATGTGGTCACGTCCCTTCTGGGAGGCTCATTCTCGAGATTGCAGGGGGTTCCCAGTGATCGGACCTCCACTACCACTTATCCCCTTTTCTGTGCTTGGGGAAAAGCGTCAATGTTGATAAAACACATTTAAGTACATAGGTAATACCCCCTCTAGTAGGTAAGGTTGGTTCCCTTATTAGGTAGGTAGTGCCCCTGATAAGTAGGGCTTCCCATTAGGTAGACAAGTTTCACCTCCCCAGTATGCAGTTAAAACCCTTCCTCCCCAGAAAGTAGTCCCCCCCCCCCCCAATTAGGTGCTAGGACTCCTAGTAAGTAAGTTCCTGTAGTATGTAGGTAGGTCCCACAGTAGGTAGATAGCTAGTGTCCCCCAGTAGGTAGGTCTCTGTAATAAGCAAGAAGTTCGCACAAGAGTTAAGTAGCTACTGTTCCCCAGTAGGTAGGTCTCTGTTGTAGGTAGGTCCCCCAGCCCCAGTAGGTAGATAGCTAGTGCCGCCCAGTAGGTAGGTCTCTCTAATACGCAAAAAGCTCCCACAGGAGATAGGTAGCTAATGCTCCCCAGTAGGTAAGTTCCTGTAGTCAGTACATCCTCAAGCCCCAGGAGGTAGTTAGCTAGTGCCCCCTGTAGGTAGGTCCTACAGGAGGTAGGTAGGTCTTTGTTGTAAGTAGGTCCCCCAGCAACAGAAGGTAGATAGCTAGTGCCATCCAGTAGGTAGGTCCCAGTAATAGGGAAGAAGCTCCCACAGGAGATAGGTAGCTAGTGCTCCCCAGTCAGTAGATTCCTTTAGTAAGTATGTCCCCAAGCCCCCGGAGGTAGGCAGCTAGTGCCCCCTGTAGGTAGGTCCCACAAGAGGTAGGTAGCCAGTGCCCCCCCCCAGTAGGTAGGCCTCACAGGAAGTAGGTAGCTAGCACTCCCTTTGTAGTAATTAAGTAGGGCCTCCAGCAGGTATGTAGCTAGTGCCCCCAGCAGTAAGGTCCCTGTAGTAAGTAAGTACGTCCCCCAGGAGGTATGTAGCTAGTGCTCCCCAGTAGGTAGGTGTGGTGGCGGCGGGGTGTGTGGTGCAGGGCAGATGTTGTTACCCTAGGGGCAGATTGTATTAACCCCTTGTGTTCGTGACGCCAGGGTGTGGTTTAGCCTTAACCACCCGAAGGTATACCGCTAGATCCTATACTAGGCACAGGGGAAATGAAGACACTGACGCCAAGTTACGGACAACTGTAGCTTTACTGAGGATAGACAGTTGTTACAGTCTATGCAGTACAAAAAGGGCCCAAGGAGGTGACCAGTCACACAGAGACCTCGCATGTTTGCTGTTTAGTGCAGGCCACGCTGAGTAGACAGAAGACTTGACTGACAGGACTGTGACTTCAGCTTACTTGCACTTGACTTTTAGCTGCAGGACTTGACTTGTGGCCTCCCATGTTCTGGACACACACACTAAGACAACTTGACTGCACTGGACCTCAGGAACAAGAGAGAGAAGCTCCACCCAGGGTTTATATGGGGGAGACTAGCAGGGAGGCCAATGGTTACCTTTGGGGTCAGCTGGTCACTAGTACTTCCTGAGTAACAATCCCATGGTACATTTATTAAAGTCACAATAAAATGCATAACAAATCTACATGGGGGAAAACAACTGCAGGGGGCCCTGGGGACACTGAGGGACACTGCCTGACAGGACAGGAGAGTACGGGGAAACACCATCCTGTACTGGGCCACCACATAGGTCCCTGTGGTAAGTAGGTATGTGTGGTAAGCCTCAAGGGTAGGGGTGGTACAGTCAGGGTATTGCTTTGGTATATCAGGGGTTAATGTTAACCCTATAGTTTGTGACGCCAGGCTGAGGGCTATTATGCTGAGATAATTCTCCGGCCTATCGCCGCCCTTCCCAGTAACGACAGGTGCATGTGAATAATGACTGAAGGTCCACAAGATTGTTGAACTTGAACTTGGATAACTTTACTTAACGGCTTGCGGTACATCCAATAAACAGTAACAGTCTCATTCAACAGTCTCGATATAGTTCAGCGACTGACAGTTGTTGCGGACCTTGAATTGTATAATAAGTCTCTGAATTTAGGGTTAATTGTGCAGATCCGTCCGGATTTAGGGGATAGATAAGGTCCGGTGATCTTGCAGAGTGCTTAGGGATTGATACACTCACGTTTTGGAAGAGTTTAGCCGTCGCCGCAAGGCTCGGGCCTAAAACTCACTGATGACAGCAGCGCAGATCCTTCCCTGTCAACAGCCTGGAACCAAGAGAGCGATTAATGGCCGCCGCGCCCTTATATGGGCAGGGGCGGGGCCGTTTTGATTGGTCCAAATATCTGTCACTCACCGTCAAAAAGGATGATGGATGCAATACGTCACAGGGACCTCCAAAGGTCCTCAAGCAAAATACCATAGAGTTTACCTGATCACGTGACCCGCAGGTCCTGCTACGCTCCCTACAGGTAATTAACTATTTATATACATTTGTACAGTTGGACTTTTATAAATAATGAATATGTGGTGAAGTTAATGACTATATAGATGAGAGGTGACAAGGGGCAGACTATACAAAAGGACCCCTAGGGACTCTGGCTATGGGGACCTATACTCAGGTACCGTATAGGATGCGGTACCGGGACACCACATATGTCCCCAAGGAGGTACGTTGCTAGTGCCCCACAGTAGGTAAGTAGCAAGAAATCTTCAGCACCTGCGTGATGCCATCATGTCCATATGGACCAAAGTCTTAAAGAAATTATGGCCACAAAGAATGAAGGCAAAAGGGGTCCAACTCTGTGTTAGCAAGGGGTACCTAATAAAGTGGCCAGAGAGTGTAATTCCTACATGGAAAGGGGGACAGTGAAAAAGCTATATGCAATCTATAGGGCAGTGTTCCCCAAACTGTGGCTTCCCAGCTGTTATAAAACTTCAACTCCCATCGTGTTTCTCATCAGCCATACCGGCATGTGGGGAGTTGTAGTTTTGCAACAGCTGGAGAGCCGAATCTTTGGGAACACTGGTTCAGAGGTGTGATAAGGTAAAATATTGTAGATTTTATATCTTGTGTACTATCTATAGCAGTGGTCTTCAACCTGCGGACCTCCAGATGTTTCAAAACTACAACTCCCAGCATGCCCGGACAGACGGTGGCTGTCCGGGCATGCTGGGAGTTGTAGTTTTGAAACATCTGGAGGTCCGCAGGTTGAAGACCACTGCTATAGATAGTACACAAGATATAAAATCTACAATATTCGGTCCGCAGGTTGAGGACCACTGATCTATAGAGTTTACTGGAATACTGATAGACAGATGCGCCCCCTATCTACGGATGGGTGCCGGAGCATCTCCTATGAAAAGATGGGATGATTGGGGAGAACAACTCCTCATTGGTAACCCAGCAATCTGTCTGGGAATGTGCAGGTCAGGACCCCCGGCTTCCAGTTCTCCATCTTTTTTTTCCTGCCTTTTTGACATTATCAAAAGGGATTCAGGCAATGAAGTATTTTGTGTGCTTAACTCTGAAAGCCAAAATCTTTTCATTACCTGACCTGGGGAAAAGAAAATGAGACACAATGAGTGTTACATATTGGGGACTTTTTTTTTTTTTTTTTTTTTTTATAGATCGACTGGCTCCAGAAAGTTAAACAGATTTGTAAATTATTCTATTAAAAAATCTTAATCCTTCCAATAGTTATCAGCTGCTGAAGTTGAGTTGTTCTTTTCTGTCTGACAACAGTGCTCTCTGCTGACACGTCTGTCTGTCTCAGGAACTGTCCGGAGCATAAGAGGTTTTCTATGGGGATTCGCTCTTACTCTGGACAGCTTCAGAGACAGGTCATCAGAGAGCAGTTAGACAGAAAAGAACAACTCAACTTCAGCAGCTTATCAGTACTGGAAGGATTAAGATTTTTTTTATAGAAGTAATTTACAAATCTGTTTAACTTACTGGAGCCAGTTGTTATATATAAAAAGTTTTTTTCCTGGAATACCCCTTTAAATGGGAAATATAAAAATGTCAACAAAAGACAATAGGAGACATATTCAAATATTTGTAGCTCACTTGTGTTGCTTCAAAAATGCGCGAGGTTTTGGTTTCACTCCACTTTTTTTTCCATTTTGCAAGAAAAATGTAAGAAAATAAATAAAAAAAATTGTGGCAATTCAGAATCCCGAAAAATTTAGGTGGGAAAATGTAAATCACACGTAACAAGATTGCAAGCTCCTGTATGCCCCAGAGCAGTGGTCGCAAACTGTGGCCCTCCAGATGTGGCAAAACTTCAACTCCCAGCATGCCCGGACAGCCAACGACTGTCTGGGCATGCTGGGAGTTGAAGTTTTGCCACATCTGGAGGGCCACAGTTTGAGACCACTGCTCCAGAGAAATTTGTGTAGTTTTTTCCAGTCTTCCCACAGTGCTCTCTGCTGACACCTCTGTCCATGTCAGGAACTGTCCATAGTAAAAGCAAATCCCTATAGAAAACCTCTCCTGCTCTGGACAATTCCTGACACGGACAGAGGTGGCAGCAGAGAGCACTGTGGTCAGACTGGAAAGACCTTCACAACTTCCTCTGTAGTATACAGCAGCTGAGAAGTACTGATTAAGATTTTTAAATAGAAGTAATTTATAAATATCTACAACTTTCCGGCACTAGTTAAGCGTGAAAACATTATTTTTTTTCCACCGGAGTACCCCTTTAAAGGAGTTTGTCCTGCATTAGAAAAACATGTCTGCTTTTTCTAAAAAAACAAAACCGTACCACACCTGTCCTCAGGTTGTGTGTGGTATTGCAGCTCATCTCCTTTACTTCAATGGAACTTTAAAGGGGTACTCCACTGAAAAACATCTTAACATTTTATCCACTATCTAAACGATAGGGGATAAGATGTCCGATCGCGGGGGTCCCGCCGCGGCACTGCACCCTAGTCATCCGTGCATGGAGCAAACTCTGCTTCTTGCCAGATGACTGTCCCCCTCCCATAGACATGAATAGAGGGTGAAGTCACGAAAGCGGAAGCTTCAAGCTTACATGTTCCAGATGCCGCCACCGCTGCTGGCCCAGAGATCGCGGGGGTCCCCAGCGGTTGGACCCCCGTGATCACACATCTTATCCCTGTTACAGAGATGGATGTGGATCCTCTAACCTGTGTGGCTGATGACTCGGACCGTATCGGGGAGCGTAGTCTACGGTGCCGCTGGTCTTCACCAGAGCCCGCTGCAAGGCAGGATGAGCTTGCTGCGGCAGGCGACACCCAGGTCACTACCCCCGACACGGCTCGACCACATCGGTAGCTGGGCAAGGCGAGGTACGGAAGCAAGAGGCAGTAGTGTAGTCGAACTTAGCAGAAGGTCAAGGCCGGTGGCAAAGGTGCGTAGCCAAATAACGTAGCGGAAAGGTCTGGATACACGGGTAAGGCAAACAGGCAATAGGGAACGCTTAATCTCAGGCTAGGGGCACTGAAGATCCGGCAGGGAAGAGGGGGGGGGGGTGCAGGAACTTATAGACTGGTGACAGGTGTTGGACATAATTATGGGCGCACTGGCCCTTAAAATTTTAGAGCTTCAGCGCGCGCCCTAGGGGATGGGGACATGCACGCCGGAGCTGAGACACAGCGGAGACAGCAGCAGAGGAGCGTGGTAAGTGACGGGCTGGGATTCGCATGCCGGCGCATCCTGAGATGCGAATCCCAGTCCCGCTGGCAGCCGGGACAGAGGGACAATGCGCCTGCGGGCGGTGCGTGTGAGGCCGGAGTGTGAAGTGTAACAATCCCCTACCCTATTTTTATCACTTTCTAGCCCAAAAGGGAGCACGGTGACCTTTTTTTTTTTTGGTATTTATATGCACATCCGCCCCGAAAACATGTTGGTGTGCCAGATTGATACACTGTGAATTCCTTGCCATGCCTGGGCACATATGGCTGGCAGAAGTGGGACGTTAGATGTGGATTATGAGGGCTTTCTGTTACAGGGACACTGTTGCTCACTATTTTGGGGAACCTGGGTATTTATTATGGGGGTAATATGGCTGTGTGTGTATGATGGTTACATTAAAGGGGTACTCCGTGGCTCAGTGTTTGGAACAAACTGTTCTGTACTCTGGTGCAGGGAGCTTGTGATGTCATAGTACCGCCCCCTCATGATGTCACGCTCTGCCCCCTCAATGCAAGTCTATGGGAGGGGGCGTGACAGCGTCACGCCCCCTCCCATAGACTTGCGTTGAGGGGGCGGGGCGTGACGTCATGAGGGGACGGTACTATGACATCACAAGCTCCCGGCGCCACCTCCAACTGTTCCAAACACTGAGCAGCGGAGTTCCTGCGACTTTAAGGTGGCACTATATTCATTTTTGATTATTGGGGCACCATGGCAGTGTATTTTGGGATACTGTGGTTGTCCTTTCTACATTTTTCTTGTGACAGAGATGGATGTGGATCCTCTAACCTGTGTGGCTGATGACTCGGACCGTATCAGGGAGCGTAGTGTACGGTGCCGCTGGTCTTCACCAGAGCCCGCCGCAAGGCAGGATGGGCTTGCTGCGGCAGGCGACACCCAGGTCACTACCCCCGACACGGCTCGACCACACCGGTAGCTGGGCAAGGCGAGGTATGGAAGCAAGAGGCAGTAGTGTAGTCGAACTTAGCAGAAGGTCAAGGCCGGCGGCAAAGGTGCGTAGCCAAATAACGTAGCGGAAAGGTCTGGATACACGGGTAAGGCAAACAGGCAATAGGGAACGCTTAATCTCAGGCTAGGGGCACTGAAGATCCGGCAGGGAAGAGGGGGGGGGGTGCAGGAACTTATAGACTGGTGACAGGTGTTGGACATAATTATGGGCGCACTGGCCCTTTAAATTTTAGAGCTTCGGCGCGCGCCCTAGGGGATGGGGACACGCACGCGGAGACAGCAGCAGAGGAGCGTGGTAAGTGATGGGCTGGGATTCGCATGCCGGCGCGTCCTGAGATGCGAATCCCAGTCCCGCTGGCAGCCGGGGACAGAGGGACAATGCGCTTGCGGGCGGTGCGTGTGAGGCCGGAGTGTGAAGTGTAACAATCCCCTACCCTTTGGATAGAGGATAAGATGTTTTTCGGCAGAGTACCCCTTTAATACTGGACACAACCTGTGGCATATTGAGCGCCATGTGTCAGATGTCTGGACATCAGAATTATTGAGGTGACCATGATTGAAGCCACGACTAGTAGTCGCACATGCTTTAAAGGGGTACTCCGGCGCTAAGACATCTTATCCCCTATCCAAAGGATAGGGGATAAGATGCCTGATCGCGGGGGTCCCGCCGCTGTGGACCCCCGTGATCTTCCACATCGCACCCCGTTAGAATCAGTCCCCGGAGCGTGTTCGCTCCGGGTCTGATTAGTGGTGATCACAGGGACGGAGCATAGTGACGTCACAGCTCCGCCCCCGTATGCCATCATGCTCCGCCCCCTCAATGCAAGCCTATGGGAGGGGGCGTGACAGCTATCACGCCCCTCCAATAGACTTGCATCGAGGGGGCGGAGCGTGACGTCACACAGGGGCGGAGCCGAGACGTCACTATGCTCCGTCCTCGTGGTCGAGATGGACTCAGCCTGAGGACCTCCAGCGGTTCCGGAAGCCGCTAAAGGTGGGTGCTGCATGGTAGATCCCGGGGGTCCCCAGCAACGGGACCCCGACGGCGATCTGACATCTTATCCCCTATCCTTTCGATAGGGGATAAGATGTCTAGGGGCGGAGTACCTCTTTAAGGGATCGCTAAAGTACAGCTGATCATCAGGAGAACCTGAGACTCTCTGCTCTCAGAGCATGCTGGGAGTTGTAGTTTCACAACAGCAGACGGCTGGTCTATGTCGGTCACCATAACCAGGCTATTATGACTGGGAGGATTTGGAGTGAGAAGGTCAGGGCGTTTAACTCAGTTACTTCATCAAAGATCTTACACTTCTATGGTGGTCAGGGATTCCATACAGGCCTCACAGCATGTTCCCCGCTCCCTCCTCCCCATGTGTCCTTGTTAGGAAGCAAACATGATGCCCCTTGGTCCATCCCCTCCCCTCACCCGCTCGTCTATTCGTTAATGATTAGCTACAGACTATCTGTGTTTGGATAGGAGGGACTCATGTCTCCCACCCCAGCTCCTTCTTGGACAGCACTGTAGAAGTAGCGTGGGTGTCTGAAGGTAAGAATGGCACCAAATTAGCCCCCTGTATCAAATCTGCCAATATTGCCTTCATTTGGTGTCCTCGGCCACTATTTCAGCAACTTTGTGCCAAGTAGAAAACTTTTTGCACTAACTTTAATCCAGAAATACATAGATCTGTATAGATTTCAGACGTTTTACTGAAAACACACCTTCTCCCATCGTAAACCCTCCAAGTAAAGTCCTCAATTTGGTCTCTATGGATGGAATCAGGTGGCACTATTTTTATCACTTTCTAGCCCAAAAGGGAGCACGGTGACCCTTTTTTTTTTTTTTTTTTTTGGTATTTATATGCACATCCGCCCCGAAAACCTGTTGGTGTGCCAGATTGATACACTGGGAATTCCTTGCCATGCCCGGGCACATATGGGCCTATGGCTGGCAGAAGTGGGACGTTAGATGTGGATTAGGAGGGCTTTCTGTTACAGGGACACTGTTGCTGACTATTTTGGGGAACCTGGTTATTTATTATGGGGGTAATATGGCTGTGTGTGTATGATGGTTACATTAAAGGGGTACTCCGTGGCTCAGTGTTTGGAACAAACTGTTCTGTACTCTGGAGACGGTGCAGGGAGCTTGTGACGTCATAGTACCGCCCCCTCATGATGTCACGCCCTGCCCCCTCAATGCAAGTCTATGGGAGGGGGCGTGACAACGTCACGCCCCCTCCCATAGACTTGCGTTGAGGGGGCGGGGTGTGACGTCATGAGGGGACGGTACTATGACATCACAAGCTCCCAGCGCCACCTCCAAACACTGAGCAGCGGAGTTCCTGCGACTTTAAGGTGGCACTATATTCATTTTTGATTATTGGGGCAGCATGGCAGTGTATTTTGGGATACTGTGGTTGTCCTTTCTACATTTTTCTTGTGACTAGTTGGGATTCCGGTGATTATGTTGTCCCTACTGCTTTTATCTCTATGGGTGATGTATTAATTTTGAAGGATTATTCCCATTTCATAAATTCCATTTCCCAGCCACCTCCTTGGTCGCCAGAGGAGGTCGGCAAGGAGAAAGCAGCCAAAGCAGGGAAGGTCCATAGTTGCTTAACTCCTATTTATTTCAATGGGAGTTGAGCATACGGCGTAGCTCTACGAGCTATGCTGTGTATGTAATTCCTGAAGTTGCGTGTTGGGACTATGCTGTTTGAAGAACTCCCATTAAAGTCAATGGGAGTTACAGAAATTGTCTATTTTCCCTGCTTTTGCTGCTTTCTGACCAGCATTCAACCAGCGCCCATTAGCTTGTGGCTTCTTTTTGAAAACGTAAAAAACAAAATTTCATTTGTTGGCCGCACATCTCCCTGAATAATAGGGCATGTGCAGAGACCCGTGATGGAAACAAAGGGCCGCACAGACAATCACGGGAATGTGCCCGCACGACTGACAAGTTCCAGTCTTCGAGAGTCTTCGGCCCCAAGAACTGGTGTTTCTGGAGCCTCCCTCTAGTCATAAACATAATATATGTGCTGGCCGAACTTGCTGATTTTGATGGGATTGGCTTACCACCAAACGTGTATAGGGGTGTGGTGTCCTGGTACAGGACGTGGTCCTGTCCCTGTCTAAAGTCCTTTCATTCCCATAGTGCTCTCCTGCACGGCTTACCCCTGGTCGCCTCATATAAATTGTATATTGTTAAATATATAAAGATAATATAAATGTATAGGAAATATATATGTATAGAACCTTTCCCAGGTCACGTGATGTACAGTTGTAATGTACTATTGTTCAAGGACCTTCCAGGGTCATGTGATGTACCCAGAGTTCACTGGGTTCAGGACTTACAGGTTTGCTGACCAATGAGCTTAGTCCAGCCCCTTATTATATAAAGAGCTGTAGCCACTAAATTCTCTCTCTTAGTTCCGGACTATCAAGCGAGCACAAACATCTCAGCAGAAATCTCAATTCATCTAGGCCAAAGCCTAAGAACCTGCAGCCACTAAACCGTGAGTTACCAGGCTCATTCTACCAAATCCTGTGTGACTACTACCAGCTAAAATATTATAATTAGTAGCACAGTGGCCTGCATCAAAGCTCATTGCTTCAAAGTCCCAACAAGACCCATGAGGAACCTGCATTCCGGTTGCCTCTTAAGAGACTGTTATGTATGAAGACTGTTGCATAAAATCTTCAAGTAAAGTTCCTCAGTTTATTCATAAAGTCTGCTGTGGACATTCCATTATTTTCCCTACGGTTTCTGGGATGGTTGATGGTAGGTCCATTAACACTAAGGAAACCACACCCTGGCGTCACGACATCTAAGGGTTAATACCCCCAGACCCTGCACTTACATCACCGCAACACCCCAGACATCACAACTCTCCTGGTTCACCACAGGGGACTTCCTTGATAGGAGATGCCAGGGGAGAGTAGGTTTGGGCATGTTGAGTTTTAGCTGTCAGAACTTTTTGTCCTTTTGCAGCTAAAAATCAGCTCCATTAATGTGAATGGGGATGTTTTTGCGGCAAGAACATGGGTTCTGCACACAAAGCTTCATTTACATGAATAATTCAGTCACTGAAATTTCTGCAATAAAATCTGCCACAAGTGACTTCACTTTTAACAGTCGCCCATGCCGGAACACCGTCCCTTTAAATCAGCGAGGTGCGCCTTATGGCAGGTGTTATTCTTCAGTACACTGCTCCAGTACTGCGAGCTTTATTTCCGGTTCGGTAGTTACTGGAAGGAGATGACATCTTGAACACTGCTTATTGTTGTGGTCGTAGATCATTCTGACAGACTTAGCTTAAAAATTCACAGCAGGTCTGAAATTGTTCCCTTCTGGTGTTAATGTTTGCAGCTGCTTGTTTTATATCGGCCAAATACTTGGGTTCACGATTTAAGAGCTCAGGGTCTGTGGCTGTATGTACCTTTATGTTTATATACATATAAATGCCCATTGGGCCCAGCCTATAGATGTATCCTGTACACAGTGGGTCCATAGAATATGCTATGCTGTGTGATGTCTGTCGGGAGGAAAAATACATCATGGAACTTTTTTCCTCCCACTACTCCCATCAGAAAACAATGGCGCCAGAGGGACCCCATAATAGTAAATGGGATCTGTCGAGATCCATTGTTTCCCATTTTGCCCTATCAAAAATAACATCCGTTAAGACACACAAAAAAAAAAGTGTCTGACGGGCATTTGCCGACGGGGCACAATGGAAATGTGAAAGGGGCCTAACACACCTTGTCCTTATAGTTTCAGCCAAGAGAAGATATACATTAAAGTTGGATCAGGCAGCTGCTTTGGGGCCCATAAAGAAAGGGGCTAACGTGCATTGAGTGAACCAGCTCTCAAGTGGGGCCCCATTGATATTTGGTAAAAGGCAAGATCTGCTGGATGTGGCGTATCTCCCCAAGAACAAAAGGATTGGGGAGTTGAAATCCAACCATCTATCTACCCGTCAGGGGCAGGTGGTAGGCCATCATGCACATTAGATGGTCAACTGTTGACATTGGCAGCTTCAGCCAACGCTCATCTTTTGTGTTTGGGCTCCAATGAAAAAGATTTCCCCATTCTTACTTACAGAACCAAGTATGTATTATAGTGCTGACTATGCCCGAGTGCTACCTTTATACCCCTATAGCAATACACTTCATAGGTTTAGGTGTATACTGCTATACTACCATTTATAGTCTTTGTTTTTTGTTTTTTTTACATTAGACCCAATTAACTACTATGCTGGTTTCTGCCCTAAGAAGATGTTCTTCTGGAGTATCCGGAGCGATGGTCCGGGCAGGAGGTTCCATAACCCACAGACGGTTGGAAAGCCAAAGTAAGTTCCCTTTGTAAGTTTCCAAGGCTCCTAAATAGAAAGCATTGTGCGCTGATATGGTATGAGGAAGAGGGTGGCTATTATTAAGAGATCTTAGAAAGATTGATTTGTTCTCCCAGACAAACAGATATAACAGAAATTTTGACTTTTTAATTACTTGAATGAACCTAAATATCTTGTTTAGGCTCTGCCTTCAGAATACATCCGAGTGTGGAAGAGGCGCTGGCGGAGGGTCAGCCGGTCGTGGCTCTGGAGAGCACAATTATTACCAATGGGATGCCCTACCCACAAAATATCAGGTGAGGGTGTATGTCATTGTGGTGTCCCGGTACCGTATTGCATACCGTACCTAGTGTGGTGGTCCCCAAAGTCTGAGTAACTACACTCAGGTAGGGTACCCCAGATGGGACAGCCCCTAGTCGCCTCTCTTCTACTCTAATTCTATAGTGTGTATATTTAGTAATAGTATATATTTAATATAATGTATAGAGTACTTACCTTGTTTAGCGTCGCAGGACCTTCGGTCATGTGACCATGTTAATATCCTCTATGGTATGATGGAGGACCTTTGGAGGTCCTTGGGTCACATGTTGCCCATAATCCTTTGTAATGGTGATTGACACAAGTATTGGACCAATCAGCACTAGTCCAGCCCCTGCCCATATAAGGGAGCTGTAGCCAATTATCGCTCTTTTGGGTGTCTGCTCTCGTGGTTGCCGGACTAGCAGGATGCATCTATGCAACTTGCAAAGACACGCTAGGCCTGAAAACCTACCGGCCTCAGCTGAACTAAAACCGTGAGTTCTAAACTACCCCCGCTAAAGCTAGCGTGACTACTGGACCGAACGAAATCCCCTAAATCCAGTGGAACAGCGCATATTACCTTAAAGACTCTAAATTGCTAAAGTCCCAACCTTTGTCAATCTCCAAGAAAGCAGTTGTATGTATAGAGACTGTTCCGGTTATGAAGCTTGCATAAAACCTTCAGTAAAAGTTACACCTCTTTCAGAAAACTCGCTGGTTGTGGACAATCCATTATTATCTACCTCCCTATCGCTCTTGGGAAGGGTGGCGGTAGGACAAGCATTACTGAGGAGCACTCACCCTGGCATCACGAATAGCAAGGGTTAACAAGCTGTTACGCCGAGCGCTCCGGGTCCCCGCTCCTCCCCGGAGCGCTCGCTACACTCTCGTTACTGCAGCGCCCCGGTCAGATCCACTGACCGGGTGCGCTGCGATACTGCCTCCAGCCGGGATGCGATTCGCGATGCGGGTGGCGCCCGCTCGCGATGCGCACCCCGGCTCCCGTACCTGACTCGCTCTCCGTCGGTCCTGTCCCGGCGCGCGCGGCCCCGCTCCCTAGGGCGCGCGCGCGCCGGGTCTCTGCGATTTAAAGGGCCACTGCGCCGCTGATTGGCGCAGTGGTTCTAATTAGTGTGTTCACCTGTGCACTCCATATATATACCTCACTTCCCCTGCACTCCCTCGCCGGATCTTGTTGCCCTTGTGCCTAGTGAAAGCGTTCCCTTGTGTGTTCCTAGCCTGTGTTCCAGACCTCCTGCCGTTGCCCCTGACTACGATCCTTGCTGCCTGCCCCGACCTTCTGCTACGTCCGACCTTGCTTCTGTCTACTCCCTTGTACCGCGCCTATCTTCAGCAGTCAGAGAGGTTGAGCCGTTGCTAGTGGATACGACCTGGTCACTACCGCCGCAGCAAGACCATCCCGCTTTGCGGCGGGCTCTGGTGAATACCAGTAGTGACTTAGAACCGATCCACTAGCACGGTCCACGCCAATCCCTCTCTGGCACAGAGGATCCACCTCCTGCCAGCCGGCATCGTGACACAAGCACCCTTTAGTCACCGCACAGCTACACCCCCATATACCCTACTCCCCCAGGCTGTCACATCATGTGTTAACTGTTGGTTTGGAGGGTGGGTATGAAGCAGATTCTGTGCAAAGTTTTAGCATCTATGGTGAAGAGTCCTTGTAAGGTAGTTATAGATTGAGAATATGTTCTCATAGAGAATTTTTACATTGGGTACACAAGCTGAGGAATACACACCAGAAATTTAGGCATACCTGTATTTCACTATTCCTACCACATATTTTGCTACTGATTTGCTTGTGGATGAGCCGCATTCTTTTGTCAGGATTATATTGTAGTAGTGTAAAATAGATGACACTTGTGTATCATGTATCTGGATGACAGCATGGCCAATCAAGTGGAGGAAATAATTCGGACCAATGGGTCAGTACCAGCGACAGTGGGCATCATAAAGGGCAAAGTGCATATTGGCCTCTGCAAAGAAGAAATCGAGTTCCTGGCGACCAGCAAAGACTGTGTGAAGGTGTCCAGGAGAGATCTGCCCTATGTGCTCAGCCAGGTTTGTCATAACTATCGGATAATCTGAAGAATACAAGTATCTTATTACATTCCAGCATATTCTATAATAATAGGCTGTTAATAATATTAGTATAAGAGACATATTCTGATATCTGATACTCTTCCAGGGCCTTTCCGGAGGCAGCACCGTATCCGGGACAATGGTGGCGGCACATCATGCTGGGATCCCCATCTTTGTCACTGGAGGGATTGGTGGAGTACATCGCGATGGAGAGAACAGTACATTATTTCTTTCTTTTTATAGCACGGTAGAACGATCCGTAGTATTTATCTATGGTAAATGATGTTTATATTAAGGGATACTTTATCTTTTCCTCTTTGGCTTCAGCTATGGATGTCAGTGCTGATCTCACCGAACTTGGAAGAACACCAGTAGCTGTTATTTCAGCTGGGGTAAAATCCATCCTGGACATTGGTCGGACATTGGAATATTTGGTGAGTGAGAAATAGTGCATTTACCAAGCGTTATAGGCCCTGACCAATCAGAGCACAGCTTTAATCCTATAAACTGCATCAGAAACAAGAAAAGTGGACTTTGGTTGTTAATGACAATATGGTATCACCATAGCTAGCTCCTGAGGCAAAAACAGAAAACTGAGCCCCCCCACCACTGTTAGGTAGAAGCCACCAGTAAGTAGGTATGTGGTTAGGCAGGTAATCTCCACTCTCCTATTAGGGAGGAGCTTCTGGTAGGCAGGTAGGTAATTCCCCCTCCCCCTATTAGGTAGAACTCTTCAATAGGTAGGTAATATCCCCACTCCCTATTAGGTAGAAGCTTTAAGCTTTAAGAAGGTAAGTAGGTAATGCCCCCTTCCCCTATTAAGTAGAAGCCCCCAGCAGGTAGTTAGGTAATTTCCCATCCCCTTTTTAGGTAAAAGCTCTCAGTAGGTAGGTAGGTAATTCCCCACTCTCCAATTAGGTAGAAGCCACCAATACTTAGGCAATTCCCCCATTAGGTAGATGCTGCCAGTAGGTAAAGATACTCCCAGTAGGTAGATAACACCCCCTTTTACGTAGATGCCCCTAGTAGGTAGTTTACCCCCTATTAGGTAGATTCCCCCAGTAGGCAGGTAATCTCTCTCCATTGGGTAGATGCCCCAGTATTTAGGTAAAGCTCACTATTAGGTACATGCCACCATTAAGTAGTTTCCCCCAATATGTTCCCTCCAAATTTTTTTTTTAAAACTCCCACTTACCTTCCCTCTGCTTCCCTGCTGAGGCCGTACCTTCTGTATTCTTCACTCTGGGCTCCATATGTAGCAGAGCGTCGCTCTGTGAAATGATGTCATTGCACGGCCTGCAGCATTCGCCCTGTGCTGCTGTGCTACACCGGACTCCCTGCTCCTGTACAATGCTGAGGAGTGCCAATATGTACATTGTGCGTATCGCCACTCATTTTACATACTGCCCGGGTTGCATTCTCCCCCAGTTCCCCTCCCCCTTTTTTATATACAGCAAGGCCCTCTAAAAACTTGAATTTTGTGAGACTGCCCCAGAAAAAAGGAGGTGGAGCTTATACTTATTTGATTCAAACAGGGTGTTCCTGTGATTTAAGGGCGGTGCTTAAACATGGAAATTGTTCTGTTCTACCCCTAGTGGCCAATTATGCTTCCAGGACAGATGGTTTTTAAAACAAATTCAGCTATGTATACATTGAGCTATACATACAGGTGTATCCTTCATAAGTATAAAATATGTAGTCCATAACTCTATGAAGGTTTGAAAGGCTCTACTTGCCCCCTGCTTTGAATAAGAACCTTCCTTACCCTACTTTCATATAATTTCCCCTTTATTGTCTTGATAGGAGACCCAAGGAGTCTGTGTTTCCACATTTGGAGATTCCAAAGACTTCCCGGCTTTCTTCACCCCACGTAGCGGCTTCAAGGCCCCATATCGTGTCCGCAATGAGGAGGAGGCTGCACAACTTATTGGTAGGACGGTAATATTCATGGAATGTTTTGTCATGTAGACCATGTCTTTCAACATTATGATTCAATGTCCAGGTCATCCATATTCTGTCATATATTCCTCCCACAGCCAGTTCTTTGGAGCTCAGACTGGACAGTGGTGTCCTTATCTCGGTTCCTATTCCTTCTGAGTATGCTGCATCTGGGCAGATGATAGAAGAAGCCATTCGGAAAGCACTGGAGGAGGCCAGGTATTGGGTACTACCAGGGGCTTGAGTATGTGTGCAGATGTTGTAGCCATCAGGTACGTAGATGGGAGGACGGCTGGTTGGGCTTAGGTCAGAGATGTCAACAAGACATTCTGCCTTGCTTAGGTGCACCCAGTCCCCGGTACCAAAGGAGACCTAACATCAGTGGACAGTAAAGGTATAAACAGTATATGATGCAGTTTTATTTTCTGTATTGTCTAAACTCTGTTTATTTTTATTATTAGGATGCAAGGCATTGTGGGAAAAGACGTGACCCCATTCCTGTTGAGGAGAGTAAATGAGATGACTGAAGGGAAATCTCTAGATTCCAGTATCCTTGACCAATCTTTGGCAAATTCAGTTGGTTCATAGATTGAGCCGATCATTCTTCTTCACAGTATCATGGTGCATAGGTTTTGTAACTCTCCTTCCTCATTTTGTTGAAGGTAAATTGTCGATTTTGCATTATCTTTATTTGTTAAAAGGTTCGAACTAAAAAGAGCCAACAATCAGCTGTTAGTTGTACAATATCTCTGCAGCACCACCGCAGGAGAAACAATGTATTACATGCTTCCTAATTAAATAAGATAGCACACAGATATGTTGGGTCCTCCAGGTAAAGGAAAGCTTTTGTTGTAGCCATTTACTTACCTGTCTAATAGATTAGAATCAAGGAATCCACCTAAATAGAATGGGACAGGAACAATCCTTCTTGTTAATTAAAGGGGTTGTCCGGTAAAGTATATTTTTGTCTTTTTGTCCCCCCTATTGACCCCCAACACTTTAACTCACCTTCCTCTGCTCCCTGGTCGCCCCATCCGCAGCCGGAGACTCTGCTTTAATCGGAGCTGCAGAGGATAGCGTCTACAGCCTTACAGTGCTGCACACCAATCATGGGCCGAGGCAGGACACCACTGCAACCAGTGGTTGGCTGAGTGGCACTGTGACGTCACATCTGCAGCTCCACCTGGCTCCAAGGAAGAAGACTGTCAGCAGAGACCAGCTGAAGATGGGGTGTCCTGATCCCAGAGCTACGATGGAATGTAGACTCCGACATAGGGTCAGTGTCAGACACTCCTATGTACTCAACCCCAGATATTTTGCAGACATGGTGTGAAGTTAAATATACTTTCTTAATGGTCATCAAGATATTGCCCTCATAAAGAATAATGCCAAGGTTGGAAGCTGCATAGCAGTAGCCTTGAGCAAGATCCGAAAACCTAAAGGAGGCGGAAGAAAAGAATTACGTCACCGTCAGAAATCAGAGGATAAGATATCTGACTCCAGGACAGTAAGTGTGACAATTCCACTAGGATTCCTCTATCTATCTATCTATCTATCCATTTATCATCATCTAACTAGCTTACCTTCATGATAGAATTCTGTTTATCTGCAGCCACCACCAGGGGGAGCTTACTGCATACAGATCTATATACCTGCTATTAGGCTGGATCTAGATAAATCCATCTAACTCAATTCATCTCACATCTTCACTCATTTTCAGGTTGTAATTGGAGGCATCAATGTTGACTTTGTTGCGAAAGTAGCTCAGGACAAAATGGAGGTATGTTAATGTACATCATTTTTTTTATTTTTTTTTACAAGAAAGCTTCCTTTTGTTCTCTGGCCCTATAAAACCTGGATAAGTACTTTTCCTGTGACATTAAACACTGACACACAGGTTACAGAGAGGTTTCTGGTCTATATACAATTGTACAATGACAACAAGCAGAGATCTTGAACGAAAAAAAAAATTCATTTGCACAGAATGTAAGAAAATTGTAGCACTTATTTTTATTACACAGTGATGAACCTTCAATATTGCAGAATCTCTTTTAATGGGTTATACTATATTGACCACTTAGCCGCTATCCTGTGATAGTGTCTGATCCATAGGGGTTTAATGACTGGGACCCCCACAGAGTACAGGCATTCAAAGTCTATGCTGAAGATTGTCAAGTACAGAGCAGAATTGTAACAGTGAGCGCTCCGGTCCCCTCCTCTGTACCGGAGCGCTCGCTGTCCCTGCCTCTGTCTACTGTGTCCCGGCGCTTCCCGGTCAGACACACTGACCGAGAGCGCGGGGATTCCGCCGGCAGGGATGCGGTTAGCGTGGCGGCTGATTCCCGCACACGCGCCGCATCCCGCATTCTGTCACCTGCAGCCCCGTCCTCCTGCGCTGCCTCTGTCTCCCGGCGCGAGCGGCCCCGCTCCTTAGGGCGCGTGCGCGCCGGCTTCATGAAATTTAAAGGGCCAGCGCACCATTGATTGGTGCCTGGTCCTCACTGCCCATATAAATGTCTCCTGCCCCTTCCTGCCCTCACCGGATCTTTAGTGCCTTGTGCCTAGTGAAAGCGTTCCCCTAGTTCTGTGTTGCCCTTGCCTGTTGCCGACCCGTTGCCCGTGACTACCGCTAGTGAACCCGTTCTGCCTGCCCTGACCTGTTGCCTGACTGTCGCCTGTGAACCTGTGCCGCCTGCCCTGACCTCTGCTACGTCTGACTACGCTTCTGCCTGCTCCTACTGTACCGCGCCATTCTCAGCTACCAGAGGGGTCGAGTCGCTATCGGGTGGAACGACCTGGGGGCTACCTGCCGCAGCAAGACCATCCCACTTTGCAGCGGGCCCTGGTGAAGACCAGTAGTCCATTAGACTCCGTTCCCCTGGTACGGCCCACGTCATCGCTCCTCTGGTTCAGTGGATCCACCTCCTGTCACCTGACCGGTACGTTACAAGAATGTTCCTAACAATAACATGATAATAAAAGGAGGATACTCTCTTCAAAGTCTAATAAAAGAGAATAGCCTGCTATTACCCCCCCCCCCCCCCCCCTTCCTGTATGTTTCCAATTATAGAGTCCTCTCCTGCCTGGAACATGAAGAATAGGACACAGAGTGATGCACAAGAACTAAGTTTAACTTGCTGTCGATAAATAAACTTTATTTGCTATAAAATCCCCTCCGCTCATCTGATCTCAGTGAATGATCCCTTAAAGAAGGTTCCCATAAACCGCTGCATAAAAATAGGAAGTTTATTAAAATGATGAGAAACATAAACAGCCGACTAAGATGCCCAAAGCTCTCGAAACTTTATTTATAACCTCGGGATCTGGTGTAACGCAGGGCTTTATTGTGTGCTATGTGACGTCAGCAGAGAAGTTAGTCCTATGGGACCACTGCTGGCCTTAAAAAGGGGAATCTATGGCATTCTGGTCATTAATGGGACATTTGGGGTTGTCAGAAGCTTGTGGTGAAAGGTTCAATGTGTATAAAGGGGTACTCCCACCCTAGACATCTTATCCCCTATCCAAAGGATAGGGGATAAGATGTCTGAACTCGGGGGTCCCGCCGCCCCCTCCCATAGACTTGCATTGAGGGGACGGGCGTGACGTCCCACGGGGGCGGAGTCCTGACGTCACGGACTTCCGTTCCTGTAGTTGTGACTCAGACCCTCCAGCGCTTCCGCACAAAAAACAGGTGGGTGCCACATGCAATACTGCGGGGGTCCCAAGCGGCAGAACCCCCGAGATCAGACATCTTATCCCCTATCCTTTGGATAGGAGATAAGATGTATAGGGTGGGAGTACCCCTTTAACTCTCCCTCAAGAGAAGATGGCTGGGAAGAGAATGGTCGGCCATGTTGGATTTCAACCTTTTGTTCTTGGGGAGATAAGGAGTCTGGCACCGGCTTTCTTCTTCCTTTTCACAGTATACACACTATCAGATAGATGAACATTTATGTGTATGGGTTAGTTGGAAGAGATAGTTGTGGCTCAAATAAACTTTCATTCGACAGCAACAGTATCTTCAATGTATGACCCTTGTACTTCATGAGTATAGTGTTTTATATTAGGATGACAGATACCGAGTGGAGAAAAATCCTGCTCCAATGATCACTACTTTATAGATGGCTATGCACCTTAAAGGAGAACTCCAGCTCCCAGGATAGGAGATAAGTAGCTGACCGCAATCTCTGGAACAGGACCCCGACTCTCTCAGTGAGATGCACTTCTTATTTACAAGTAGATGGTGTGGTATGGGGTGTGTGCTGCAGGCCAGATGGAATTACCCTAGGGGCAGATGGCATTAATCTCTTATATTTGTGATGCCAGGGCGTGGTTTAAGAGACTCCTCCCAGGGCTTTTATGGGGGAGACTCTGGTGGGGTCTCATTGGTCACCCTTAAGTCACCTGGTAACTGATACCTCCTTGGTAACAATCACATGATAAGTCACATGACAACTGAAGATCACTTGGGAACATTCTTAAAGTTATAACACTTCTTTACACACTTCACATCATAACAAATGGCAAAACATAGGGTGGCCCAGGGGACACTGCATGGAGGCTGCCTGACAGAGCAGCAAGGGTACTGGGCCACCTCAGGTCTCTTCGGCGTCCCCATAGAAATGAAAGGAGCATGTGCCGTCTGCAGCTCTCACTGAGAACCGGGTCCTGTTCTTGAGATCATGGGGGGGGGGGGGGGGGGGGGTGTTCTAGTGGTCGGACCCTCCGTGATCAGCTACTTATCCCCTATCCTTGGAAAAAGTGGGGTACAGTCCTCAGGCGCTCTCTAATGGGATACGTGGAAATGGGGAAGGGGGGGGGGGGGGGGAAAGGGGGAGAAGGAGTATTGGGAGAGTAAGAGAGGTGTTGTGTAGAGGAAGTAAGAAGGAAAGAAAGATGGCTACAACGCCAAGATAGGGGTGTAGGGAGAGTAAGAGAGGTGTTGTGTAGAGGATTACTCTCCCTACACCCCTATCTTGGTGTTGTAGCCATCTTTCTTTCCTTCTTACTTCCCCTACACAATACCTCTCTTACTCTCCCTATACTCCTTCTCCCACTTCCGCCCCCTCTCCTTCCCCATTTCCACGCATCCCATTAGAGAGCGCCTGAGGACTGTACCCCACTTTTTTCAATTATAATTTCCACCAGGCACTTTGGGTATTTAGTGCTTTCCAGTTTACCTCGGCACTCCCTACTACCTTATTGAGCTGCACTTCCCTTTGTTTCATTCGTGTTAATCCCCTATCCTGTGTTAATCTTGTCTGGAGTTCTCTTTTAAGCTGACCATACACCTTAGATAAGAATCCGCCAAACCTGACAATTTTCATAGGACTAGCTGGCCATATACTGTATATGGGGGCCTTCCGACTCAGATGTTGGAGGAGAAAAGGTTCAGACATGTTTAATCCCTTGGAGAGATAAGTCTTTACATGGCTTTATTCCCTTTGCAAATTAAGAACAAATGCCTATTTGGCCAAACCAAGTTTGCAAGGGTATTGGGGGATCAGAAGAGATATGTGTTGGCTGAACAATTGTCCATCAGACAAAGTTCTCATGTGTATGGCTGTCTTTCTCCTATGAGAAGAAATGGATTGGGCATGTTGAACCCCAACACATAAAGTAGACATCCCCATACCCATAAAGTGGTGGGCTGGTCATCAACGGATTCTGGGGCCAACATTAATATGATCTTACTTTATCTCATATATCCCCAGTTCTGATTCTGTCTTGTGGCTTTTCCTTGTAGTTTGGAGGACAGACTAACCCGGGTCAAGTCAACCAGTCCTTCGGAGGTGTGGGACGGAATCTAGCAGGTAAGATGGGGCATGAAAAGTTGCTTCTTGGCATGGACCTAATGTCTTGGCTAAGAAGTGGTCAGGCATTGGTCCATACTTCTGGTCCATTTAGGATGCTGAGAAGTCAAGAATCTTAGACATATTTAATAGTGTGGACGTTCACTTTCAAGGGCAACTAGAATATTTTTGGTTTTCTCCTCAATCCTATGATTAGACAAGATTGTATTTAGGACACTTGGCAGAGCTTTGTAATGCTGGTACGTTCTGTTCCTCTTCAGATTGTATGAGCCGCCTCGGTGTCCGACCCCTTTTCATCTCCGCTGTAGGACAAGATGACCTCTCTGATTCGGTCTTTCGGTACTGCTCGCACATGGTGAGTCTGTCACACTGCCATGTATAAAACTTATCTACTACAACAATATCCCATCTTTGTTGGCTTTAAAGCAAAATTCCTCAATGGTTTCTAGATTTTGAAGGGGACCTGGTATCTTTTCTTAGTATTCTGCAGTTTGCTGTTACTCTGTTATTCCCCCCGGAAATGTCCAAATACATTGACATCTAGGTGTTACCATTTCCCTTGTTAATGGGGCATATCTCTTCTTACCCTGTCATTGTACTATCAGCGTTGACAGTATCAGACTGTGTAGGGCAGGTATAGGAAGAGATGGTCGGCTCTCAGGACCTCCAACACGGCTGTATACTCCAAGGAACAACAACGAATCAGGAAAGGTAGCCAGTGGTAGCGATGAATATAATTTTCTTTGGATCCCATAAAACCGCATGCAAGCGGAATAACAGCCATCAAGCAACTCACAACAGGCGTGGACGCGTTTCGGGTATGCACCCTTCATTGTAGCACGAAGGTTTGCATATCTGAAACGCGTCCACGCCTTTTGTGAGTTGCTTGATGGCTGTTATGCTGCTTGCATGCGGTTTTATGGGATCCGAATAAAATTATATTCATTGCTACCACTGTCTGCCTTTGCTGATAGGGCAGGTATAGCCAACCTTCGGCACTGGAGATGTTTTGGACTACATCTCATCTACATGCCAAAGCATAATCGGAGATGAAGTCCAAAACATCTGCAGCGCCGAAGGTTGCCTATACCTGGTGTAGGGACACACCATATTGACAGTGGAATGGTAAGGCCCAGTTGTCTATTTTGTCATACATTTTTAGGAGGAAAGGACATGTATCATGTAAAAAAAAAACTTATCCCCTATCCAAAGGATCATGGGGGGTCCTAACGCTGGGCCTCCCACAATCTCCTGTTTAGAGCCCTGGCTCTCATATACAGTGGCACGTCATGACCCTCTCATGAAGCGAGGGTCTCCACACCCCCTGTTACGCCAAGCGCTCCGGGTCCCTGCTCCTCCCCGGAGCGCTCGCAGCGTTCCTCTCTCTGCAGCGCCCCGGTCAGACCCGCTGACCGGGAGCGCTGCACTGACACTGCCGGCGGGGATGCGATTCGCATAGCGGGACGCGCCCACTCGCGAATCGCATCCCAAGTCTCTCACCTGTCCCGGTCCCCGGCTGTCTCGTCCTGGCACGCGCGGCTCCACTTCTTAGGGCGCGCGCACGCGCCAGTTCTTTAAGATTTAAAGGGCCAGTGCACCAATGATTGTTGCCTGGCTCAATCTGTCTGATTAGCCTCCACCTGCTCCCTGTCTATATTACCTCACTTCCCCTGCACTTCCTTGCCGGATCTTGTTGCCATTGTGCCTTGAGAAAGCTATTACTGTGTTTGCCTTACCAGTGTACCTGACCTCTTGCTATTGCTATTGACTACGAACCTTGCCGCCTGCCTCGACCTTCTGCTACGTCTGACCTTGCCTCTGCCTAGTCCTTCTGTCCCACGCCTATCTCAGCAGTCAGGGAGGTTGAGCCGTTGCCGGTGGATACGACCTGGTTGCTACCGCCGCTGCAAGGCCATCCCGCTTTGCGGCGGGCTCTGGTGAATACCAGTAGCAACTTAGAACCGGTCCACCAGCACGGTCCACACCAATCCCTCTCTGACACAGAGGATCCACATCCAGCCTGCCGAATCCTAACACCCCCTCTATAAAGTTCTATGGGAGAACCTTCGGCTCTCCCAAAGAACTATATAGAGTGGGCGTGGCGGCCCCGCTTTGGGCAGGGGGCGTGACATGCCACTGTATAGGAGAGCCGGGGCTCTAAACAAGAGATCGCAGGGGCCCCAGCGCTCGGACCTCCCACGATCTAAAACTTATCCCCTATCCTTCAGATAGGGGATACGTTTTTTTTTCATGATACTTTTCCTTTAAAGAGTACCTCTCATCAAAAGTCTTTTTTTTTATATTTTATAGTAAAAAAAAAAAAAAAATAATATATATATATTAACTTTGTAATTGGATTCTATAAAAAAAAATTCTCCTTTCATGTGTATTTTCGTTTACAAAATTTGTCCACTAGGGGTCTCTCTAGGAGCCCCTGTCCGCTAGCTTTTTCGGTGATTTAGGACTTGCCGGTCTGGCTGTTGAGTCCGAAATCGCATACTCAGCGCAGCTCCCTGCCTGTCAATCAGACAGTGAGTGCTCTGTGCATATCCCTGCAGGGCATGGCAGTTCTGTCCTATGATGTTCCACCTCTCTGTATGGCGCGTGTATAGCCAAACAGACAGGAGGAGACTCGTAGGCTGCCGTCCCTGCCCTGTACTTAGCCTGTATGCGTGCTCCAGTGAGGGAGCGCAGCATACAGGAAGAAGGGCGGAAGCCGTCCCTGGCAGGCATAAAATGATGTCGCGCCTGCCGCCTACAGGGGGTTTTAACTAGAAATAATCACAGGGATATACATAGAGTCAGGGACACATGGGGATTAGGAAAAGTTTAGTTGATGATAGGTACTCTTTAACAGAGAAATGGCAAAATGTAGAGTTTTAAGATAAAAAGCTCCTACACTATTATAGCTCCTTCAATGGTTGTAGGGTTTAACAGTGATACATTGATACATACGGTAGGTAGAACAGCAGTTTTAGCAGTTTTGGTGCCTAAAGTGATATCCAGCTTTCTCAGAAATAGATAAAACTAAGGAACAGCTACATAAAACATCACCAAAGAGAAAAATGATCACGGCTACTATAAACATTCTTTTCTTACAGGATATGAGAGGGGTGGCACATCTGAAGGGTCAGAATACCGCCACGTACTGCGCAGTCATCTCTGGCAGTGGAGAACTGAGCCTCGGACTGGGAGACATGGACATTCACCAGCAGATAACAGAGAAACATGTAAGAATTAGTGGATTTCATGTGTTATAGACCTGTGTACACATAGGGGGAGATTTATCAAAACATGTGCAGAGAAAACTTTGACCAGTTGCCCATAGCAACCAATCAGATGGCTTCTTTCATTTTTAACAAGGCCTCTGCAAAATGAAAGAAGTGAGCTGATTGGTTGCTATGGGCAACTGGTCAACTTTTCCTCTGGACAGGTTTTGATAAATCTCCCCCATAGTCTTCTTCTGGAGACCCGTGGCCTGATGCCCAGACTGTACACCATGGGGGAGATCTATCAAAACCTGTCCAGAGGAAAAGTTGCCCAGTTGCCCATAGCAACCAATCAGATCGCTTCTTTCATTTTCAATTAGGCCTCTGCAAAATGAAAGAAGAAATCTGATTGGTTGCTACGGGCAACTGGATAACATTTCCTTTGCACAGGTTTTGCTAAATCTCCCCCAATAAGTTTAAGCGCCGAAGCTGCAAGTTAACACCTCTTCATCCTCTATTGAAACAAGGTTGAACCATTCTCAGTCCTTGCGAACATTAGTTAAAGGGGTACTCCGGTGACAACAATTTTTTTTTAACTGGTGCCAGAAAGTTAAACAGATTTGTAAATTACATTTATTTAAAAATCTTAACCCTTCCAGTACTTATCAGCTGCTGCATAGGAAGTTCTTTTCTTTTTAATTTTCTTTTCTGTCTGACCACAGGTGAGGTTTGCCATGGGGATTTGCTCCTGCTCTTCACAGTTTCTGAGACGTACAGAGGTGTCATCAGAGAGCACTATGGTCAGACAGAAAAGACATTTGAAAAGAAAAGAACTTCCTCTGTAGTACAAAGCAGCTGATAAGTACTGGAAGGATTAATATTTTTGAATAGAAGTAATTTACAAATCTGTTTAACTTTCTGGCATCAGTTGATTTAAAAAATAAAAAATAAAAAATAAAAAAGCTAGCCCGGAGGTCCCGAGTGCTTGTTGTGCCGGGCCATCCTCCTGCCCCTATCCTGATTCGGCACATCGCCCTGTCGGCCGGCTGGGCCAGCAGTGCGGGAGCCTGGAGCGGGAGTAAGCGACTAAAGCCGCTCAGCCTCCGGCTCCTATTTTGTGTGCCTGGCTCACCTGTAGTTGCCGGGAACTCAGGATGTCCCCACCCACAGTTAGGTGCCGTACAGCTATGCCGCCGACCTCATATTGACGTTCGCTCACCTCAGGTCACGCTCGCAGAATTCAAGGGCTGGCGTTACTACCTCCTGACGCCGTGCCTAGGCATTCTGAGAGCGTGACGTGCGCGAACATTATTACAGCGTGTTATGCGTAGCTATGCAAGCCCTTATCTGGGGACTGGGGAAGGTTCTGCCCTGAATTTTCGGCAACTGCAGCAGCAGAAGTAGTCTAATCAAGGGGTACTACCTGCCTACTGGGGGGGAGGGGGTTAATCTGGGGGTTCTACCTGCCTACTGGGGGGGGTAATCTGGGGGTACTACCTTCCTACTTGGGGGAGGGGTTAATCTGGGGTACTACCTGCCTACATGTCTATTCTGCTTGGGGCCCCCAAATTCCTTCAAACGGCTCTGCTCTGCTACATACAGCCCAGAGTAGTTCAGTATGAGATGAGCTATGATTGGATAAGTCTGCACCCCCCCCCCCCCCCCCCCGCCCTCAACAGCACTCCAGACTGCATTTCCTGATTTTGGACTACTGCCAGGCCAGCAGGAGTCAGAAGTCTGAGATGGTGGGAAATGTGCTCTGGACAAGTAGGGAGACACTTAGTGGCAGCTTTTTTAAAACAAACTTAATTTTTTTCTTTTTTAAAACAAAGTACATTAGAAATATTTTTTATTTACCATAAGCAGTGCAATAGCAAAAATTAGTTTTAACGAGAATGCCCATTTATACATCCCTTTCCTTTCCCCATGGACACAAAGATAAAACCCAAGACCCCAAACCCTTATTCAAGTGCCATTTTACGCAACCCCAGAGACAAGTTACACCAATCCCGTACTTTCCCTCAACTCAAACCATGTTGAACCTCCTTATCCTCCGGTAAAACCAGACTGTTCTCATCCTGTATCGACCAAAATGGACCCATTTCCTTACTCAGTACGCCGGTTAAACAACCTGGGCCGTTAAAACCCAAACTTTCTTCAAGTGTCCAGAAAAGACCATTGTATGTTGAAACTATTGTATGTTGAGGCCATTGTAAGTTGAGGGATCACTGTACGCAACCCCAGAGACAAGTTACACCAATCCCGTACTTTCCCTCAACTCAAACCATGTTGAACCTCCTTATCCTCCGGTAAAACCAGACTGTTCTCATCCTGTATCGACCAAAATGGACCCATTTCCTTACTCAGTACGCCGGTTAAACAACCTGGGCCGTTAAAACCCAAACTTTCTTCAAGTGCCATCTTACACACCCACAGGCACCAGTTACACTAATCCCAGCATATTTCCCCATCCTTGCCATCCACTGAAAGAGCGTAGAACCTTCTCATTCTCCAGTGAAACTAGGCTGAACCTTCTTGTTCTCCATTGTCACCAAATCAAACCAATCCACTTCCTTGGGAACACTGGCTAAAACCCAAGACTCCTAACCACTTCTCACAGGGCCACATTACGCACCCCCAGACACCAACTACACTCATCCTCCCTCTTCACAACGCTTGGAGAACTAACTGTTCTTCGGCTCTGTGCGCACCATAAAGGTGTATCATCTCTCAAGTGTTAAAGAGGTACTCCAGCGCTAAGACATCTTATCCCCTATCCAAAGGATAGGGGATAAGATGCCTGATCGCGGGGGTCCCGCCACTGGGGACACCCATGATCTTGCAGGCAGCACCCCATTACAATCAGTCCCTGGAGCATGTTCGCCCCGGGTCTGATGACTGGCGATCATGGGGCCAGAGCATTGTGACGTCACGCTCCGCCCCTGAGACAGACAGCTGTCACGCCCCCTCCCATAGGCTTGCATTGAGGGGGCGGAGCATGATGTCACACGGGGGCGGAACCGTGACATCACAATGCTCCAGCCACGTGATCGCCAGTCATCAGACCCGGAGCGAATATGCTTTGGGGACTGATTGTAACGGGGTGCTGCGTGCAAGATCACGGGGGTCCCCAGTGGCGGGACCCCCACAATCAGGCATCTTATCCCCTATCCTTTGGATAGGGGATAAGATGTCTTAGCGCCGGAGTACCCCTTTAAGGGGCCCAATAGCTCTTTTTGCCTGAGACCCTATACAGTGGTCCCTCAAGTTACAATATTAATTGGTTCTGGGATGACCATTGTATGTTGAAACCATTGTATGTTGAGGCCAGAACCCTATGGAAACCTGGTAATTGGTTCTGAAGCCCCCAAAATGTGATCCAAAAATTGGGAAAAGTGAGGATTAAAGAAAAATAAGTAGATAACTAATATAGATAAAGCAAATCCTTACATATAAAAGTAAGAAAGATCTGCTGGGAGCTGTAAATCACTCTATGTCTGTGTTTTCCTAGCAGGGAGCCTCCAGCTGTTGCAAAACTACAACTCCCAGCATGCCCGGGCATGCTGGGAGTTGTAGTTTTGCAACAGCTGGGGGCACCCTGCTTGGGAAACACTGGTCTATGTAGAGGACAGGATCTTCTTCAGGGTCCTGTACAGTACACGCAATGTCCTAAAAAAGTAACATGGAGCCGCCCTCACCTGGTGTCCAAAGGAGCAGCTAACCCTGGTACAGGTAAAGAGTACAGAACATGTAATACCTCCCCGTACTGTAGGGGGCGCTACCAGACACCAGTCAGTGCATGCACTTCAGTAATACAGGTAAAGAGTACAGAACATGTAATACCTCCCTGTACTGTAGGGGGCGCTACCAGACACCAGTCAGTGCATGCACTTCAGTAATACAGGTGAAGTGTACAGAACATGTAGTACCTCCCTGTACTGTAAGGGGCGCTACCAGACACCAGTCAGTGCATGCACTTCAGTAATACAGGTAAAGAGTAGTACAGAACATGCAATACCTCCCTGTACTGTAGGGGGCGCTTCCAGACACCAGTCAGTGCATACGCTTCAGTAATACAGGGGTTTTTACCAGTGAATGCCCATTCTGATTGGTCGGTTCTTCTGCCCATTGACACGTTTCACAGGTCTGGACTGTCCGTACATTGTATGTTGAGTCTGGTTTCAACTTACAATGGTCCAGAAAAGACCATTGTATGTTGAAACTATTGTATGTTGAGGCCATTGTAAGTTGAGGGATCACTGTATTCCTAACTAACCTAGTAATAATGATACAATAACACAAACTGATCCTCAGGCCGTCCCCGTCAAATGTCACGTTAAGCAGATTAAGCCGAATCCATCAGATCTGTAAAGATTAAAGAGAATTTGGGTTGAGAGGAATAAAAATAGTTACAACCCCTGAACAATAGTCCTGTCACTAAGAAGATTCCGCTAAGTCCTCCAATGACAGGTGATGCTGAGGGGTATTGTTTCTCATTCCGACAACATGGAAAGAGTGAGGAGAAGGATTGTGGGAGGTCAGGAGATGGGAAAAGATGAAAACATGGATTAATGGTATTAAAGAATATGTTATTTTTACCTGTCAACATACTGTAGCTATCCTGAGTATGGACGGCCCGCCCGGTCCTTGTTACCACATCAAAAATATGTCCTTAAATTCTTAATCTTCACCTAAATATATTTATTAGAAAGATTTGGTTAAAGGGGTTCCCCGCAGTTTTAACAAAGTATTCTCCAGCTGGAGTCCCCAGCGATCAGCTCTAATCTGTGATAAAACCTGCTAATAAGTGTTCAGTTTCTGTATAGTGCCCCCACAGGCAAAATTGTGCATTACACCATTGCCAATTCACATCCATAAGTTGTCTGTGTAAAGGTGACCAAATATAAAAAAAAATTGGGTCGACAGCTATGACTCTTGATCCCTCTATATATTGGAATGTTTTGCTCAGGTGAGAGAGGAGGGGTAAGCCGTTGCCAGACTCCTGGGTTGGACGGTTAAGAACCGACATGTCTGACCTCGCTCTCTTCTGACATCATGTGTCAGGGGGAGTGTCAGAAGGCTGCCTTACATGTTAGTCAATTGGTCAGTCCTGCTGAAGTTGGCAGGTTCAGGTGACTTTTCAGTAACGTGTATGGGCACCTTAAAAGGGTCCTCCAATGTCAGATTTAAATAAAAAACATAAAATTGCTCAAAAAGCATATGACATTGCTTACCTGTCTGCCCCAGCTCTGAAAGCACCATTTTTGGGGGGTGTTAGTCCTGTACTTTTTGTTTGTACT
Organism: Hyla sarda; assembly: GCF_029499605.1. Lineage (NCBI taxonomy): Eukaryota > Metazoa > Chordata > Amphibia > Anura > Hylidae > Hyla > Hyla sarda. The sequence goes on from NC_079192.1 coordinate 407,267,572, forward strand.
TACTGGTTCAGCAGTTGCTCAGCACCACAATTCCCATAATGCATTGCTTTCCCTCAGTTCTTCATTACAGTCCTCCCACCCTGCCTACTTCCCTCCCTCAACACTCCGGCCAGTTACCTGCCCAGAGCTGTTGCAGAACATCTCATTTCACAGCAGAACTATTGCACAATCAGTGAGGTTGCAGCACCTGCTATGCATTCCCTGTCTGCTCCTCTGCCTGTATCTGATCAGAGGTGATGACAACAACAAGAGAGGGAGAAGCCAGGAAGCTGCCAAGACAACACCTCACTGACAATAAGACGACTACACAACTTCCTGTCTGGAGAGAAGGAGGAGTCAGGGAGCTGACAAGACAACACTACACTGACAATAATAGGACTGAACAACTTCCAGTCAGGGGTGAATCACAAAAACATGCTGAAGCCCGTACAATTTGTGATAAGGCTGCGTTAACACGGCAGTCTAGACCCGTCCCGCTCTTCTCCCGTCAAAAATAAAAACAGACTTAAAAAAAAAAAAAAAAGGACAATAACGGATGCAAATGGATGTTATCCGTTTGTATCCGTTATTGTTCAGTTAATAAACCCCAAAAAACTTTTTTTTGTTCTGAGCATGCTCAGAAGTAAAAACGGATAAAAAAAAACTGATTGAAAAAATGGATGCAAACAGATGACATTAAAGGCTCATCCGTTTTCCATAGACTTCAATGTTAAATTAAATGTATCCGTTTTATTTTTTTTCTTTGATGGAAGAAAAAATACAGCCATCAAAAAAACGGAAATGAGTGCAGACGGGTCCAAATGGATGTAAATGGATTGTAAAAATATGCCATTGACATGAATGGGATTTAAAAAAAAAAACGTTTTTAATCCGTTTACAGCCTGCAAGAACGGAACCGAAACGGGGATAAAAAAAAAAAAGGGGGGGAAAGACGGCCGTGTGAACGCACCCAAACACTATATTGTAACTTAGATATCTAGGAGTGATAGTCTTAATAAAATACAATTTTCTGATTCTGGAATACCCCTTTAATGCAGGACAGAACTGGTCGTCTAAAGTGAGAGGCGGCACTCTTTGTAGCTGCCAAAAGTGATGAAGTGAAAAAGTGATCCTGAGCAAACGACCTTGTCCCCTCTATTAGTTACCGTATATACTCGAGTATAAGCCGACCCAAATATAAGCCGAGGCCCCTCATTTTACTCTAAAAACCCAGGAAAAGTTATCGACTCGACTATAAGCCTAGGGTGGGAAATACATAATCCCCCCCATATAATCATCCAGACCCCCGTCATCATCCCCCCTTCATCATCACCGCCATCAGTGGTCTTCAACCTGCGGACCTCCAGATGTTGCAAAACTACAACTCCCAGCATGCCCGGACAGGCATCGGCTGTCCGGGCATGCTGCGAGTTGTAGTTTTGCAACATCTGGAGGTCCGCAGGTTGAAGACCACTGATGAAGGGATTGACAGGTGGTGATGATGAAGGGGGGGGGGGAGATGATGACGAAGGCCGCAGTTGTCTTCAACCTGGGGACCTCCAGAGGTTTCAAAACTACAACTCCCAGCATGCCTGGACAGCCGATGGCTGTCCGGGCATGCTGGGAGTTGTAGTTTTGCAACATCTGGAGGTCCGCAGGTTGAAGACCACTGATGAAGGGATTGACAGGCGGAGAGTTCACTCGAGTATAAGCCGAGGGGGGCGTTTTCAGTACAAAAAATTTTGCTTAAAAACTCGGCTTATACTCGAGTATATACGGTACTAGTAAGTTGTGAATATTCTGAGTATCTTTCTGTAATACTTTCACCCTCCACCAGGTGTCTCAGTTCGCAGATCATCTCCGTAGGGCTCGACTACTGTGCATAGATGGGAATGTCCCGGTATCAACCATTCAGTATGTATGTGAGATCGCCCGTCAGAACGCCGTGCCAGGTCAGTGTGCCAACATAACTGGCAGATATCGCTGTTGACTATTGATATGAACACATTCCAGCTTTGAAAAAGGTGCAAGCGAAGGCTTGCTGCAAGTTGTCATCTGCCGATACACCTGGTAGTGTTTATTATATTTATTAGTTGCAATGTATTCATTTACCGTATCACATGTCAGCATCTAAGTCAGTGTTTCCCAACCAGGGTGCCTCCAGCTGTTGCAAAACTACAACTCCCACCATGCCCGGACAGCTGCAGGCTGTCCGGGCATGGTGGGAGTTGTAGTTTTGCAACAGCTGGAGGCACCCTGGTTGGGAAACAGTGATCTAAGGGCACTTGCAAGCAAAGTTCAGGGGAGCTCCGTCTGCATTACTGTGATGTGTGGGAGCAAGTGCTCTGTTTGCCTACAGTGCCCCCACAGGGGAAATGAAGCATTACACACTTCCTATTGAAATTAACAGCTTGCTGTTAAAATGCATGTACATTCCGGGTCCTCCATAAATTGAGATACTTTTTGTAACTTCTTCTCTAAGTAAAAAAGCGTGAAAAATGCATATACCTTTTTTTGCCCAACCAAACATACCCTTGAAATTAAAAATTTATTTTATTATTATTTTTTTTCAGTTTGTTACGAACCAACAGACATAGACAAAGCATCTAAACCCTTCACCTCAAACAGCTGGACGTCTCTGACCTACATCTCTCCGAACCTAAAGGAGCTCCTATCTATCAACAGGACCTTAGGATACGTAGATGACATTGGTGAGTGTGCTAGTAGTTTTTTTTCCTTGTACAGAGGAGCAATATTATTGTAGAAGTTACTTGGGATTCGGGATTACAGCTGCAGAACCTGTAGCATTTTGTCACCAACCGATCCATAGCAAAGAGAGGGAATTGTTCATATGAGACAACCCCTTTTCATAGACACATATTTTAACTCTACATACCAGTCCTGGAATCCTTATGAACAGTGTAATGGCTTTCAGTCTACTATACACTTGTGCCAGAACCAAAAAACGACTAGAAACTGTTTTGCAAGACTAAAATAAGACAACCCCTGATAAAGTATCTGTAGATTTACATCCATACTCATAACATTGATGGCACATGTCAACGGATCCTTAGTAATTGTTCATATGAGACAACCCTTTTTCATAGACACATATTGTAACTCTACATACCAGTCCTGGCCTGGTTGAATATCCTTATAAACAGTGTAATGGCTTCCAATCTACTATACACTTGTGCCAGAACCAAAAAATAACTAGACACAGTATTGCAAGACTAAAATAAGACAACCCCTGATAAAGTATCTGTAGATTTACATCCATACTCACAACATTGATGGCACATGTCAACGGATCCTTAGTAATTGTTCATATGAGACAACCCCTTTTCATAGACACATATTGAAACTCTACATACCAGTCCTGGCCTGGTTGAAAATCCTTATAAACAGTGTAATGGCTTCCAGTCTACTATACACTTGTGCTAGGACCCAAAAACAACTAGACACAGTATTGCAAGACTAAAAGAAGACAACCCCTGATAAAGCATCTGTAGATTTACATCCATACTCATAACATTGATGGCACATGTCAACTGATCTTTAGTAAAGAGAGGGAATTGTTCATATGTGACAACCCCTTTTCATAGACACATATTGTAACTCTACATAACAGTCCTAGCCTGGTTGACAATCCTTATAAACAGTGTAAAGGCTTCCAGTCTGCTATACACTTGTGCTAGGACCCAAAAACAACTAGACACAGTATTGCAAGACTAAAAGAAGACAACCCCTGATAAAGTATCAGTAGATTTACATCCATACTCATAACATTGATGGCACATGTCAACTGATCCTTAGTAAAGAGAGGGAATTGTTCATATAACACAACCCCTTTTCATAGACACATATTGTAACTCTACATACTAGTCCTGGCCTGGTTGACGATCCCTATAAACAGTGTAATGGCTTCCAGTCTACTATACACTTCTGCCAGGACCCAAAAACAACTAGACACAGAAGACAACCCCTGATAGAGTATCTGTAGATTTACATCCATACTCATAACATTGATGGATCATGTCAACTTCTAAAGGGCAATGAGACACATTTTCCAGACGTCTAATGTTGACCTTTCAGATGAGTGACAGATGTAAAGCTAAATTCCCAATGTCTCTCATCACGTCTTCATCTATGAAAACATGTGTAGTAACATCTGCGAGGGTGGTAGTCCTCACCTGCACCCACTATCACGTATAATGATGTTTGTTTCCATGACATTCGTCTTCTTCGTCTTCTTCCTCAGATATTCCATGTAAATTAGAAGACATGGTAGATACAGCCATCAGCCTCTCACTGCCACTCCTGGAGAACATACACTGCGTCATAGTCACTCTCGGGGCCCGCGGTGTCCTCTTGTGTGGTCATGGGCATGATGGAACAGTATCTCTTCGTGCAAAAGACAAGGTATACAATACCCGCCTCAATTGACAAGCATTGATTATATGGATTTGAGGTACATTCTACATTCCTAGGTCAAGATGCACTAAAATATTTTCCACCTTTTGTCGACTGCAACCATTGGTCTGAACCTGTTCTTCAGGAGATAAATAGAAAAAAGAATATTTTCCATATTTGACATAACAAATTATTTATTTGTGTTTTAATTTAAAGGAACCTTAAACCTATAATTTATAATTTCTCCCCAAAGGGGTATTCTGTGTTTTATTTATTTGACTGTGCTACAGGGGCTGTAAAGTAAGTGCAGTTCATAATATAGTGTCTGTAACTGTGTTTGATGGTGGTCTCGCAATTCTTATGTGATCTTTGCCCTGATGTTCATGTCACGATTCGGCTTACGGATTGTGGATCCGCTGTGTCAGCGAGGGATTGGCGTGGACCGTGCTAGTGGACCGGTTCTAAGAGGCTACTGGTCTTCACCAGAGCCCGCCGCAAAGCGGGATGGTCTTGCTGCGGCAGTAGCAACCAGGTCGTATCCACTAGCAACGGCTCAACCTCACTGACTGCTGAGAAGGCGTGGGACAGAAGGACAAGGCAGAGGCAAGGTCAGACGTAGCAGAAGGTCGGGGGCAGGCGGCAAGGTTCGTAGTCAGGATGGATAGCAGAAGTTCAGGTACACAGGCTTTGGACACACTAAACGCTTTCACTGGCACAAGGCAACAAGATCCGGCAAGGGAGTGCATGGGAGGAGATCAGATATAGCCAGGGAGCAGGTGGAAGCCAATTAAGCTAATTTGGCCAGGCACCAATCATTGGTGCACTGGCCCTTTAAGTCTCAGAGAGCTGGCGCGCGCGCCCTAGAGAGCGGAGCCGCGCGCGCCAGCACATGACAGCAGGGGACCGGGACGGGTAAGTGACCTGGGATGCGATTCGCGAGCGGGCGCGTCCCGCTGTGCGAATCGCATCCCCGACGGCCATGACAGTGCAGCGCTCCCGGTCAGCGGGACTGACCGGGGAGCTGCAGGGAGAAAGGCGCCGTGAGCGCTCCGGGGAGGAGCGGGGACCCGGAGCGCTAGGCGTAACAGTACCCCCCCCCTTAGGTCTCCCCTTTTTTTTGTCCGGTGACTGCCTCCCCTGGGATGAGGACACCGGGAAAGAATGGATGGTTTCCTCAACGGCAGGCAGTACAGCAGGAGTTGGAATGGGGAGGGAGGGCAGAGGGTGAAGCTTGGCACGGGGCAGGGAGACACAAGGACGGGAGCCATGAGGAGGCACAGAGGCTTGCCTGACGGGACTGGGAGGGGGGGAGAGGCACTTCCTGTGGCAGGCAGAGTCCCAGTACTTGATCTCCCCGGTGGTCCAATCAAGGGTGGGCGAATGAAGCCGGAGCCATGGCAGACCGAGGAGGACCTCAGAGGTACAGTTGGGGAGAACGAAGAGCTCAATCCTTTCGTGGTGGGGTCCAATACGCATCAGGAGGGGTTCTGTGCGGTAACGCACGGTGCAATCCAGTCTGACTCCATTGACCGCGGAAATGTAGAGCGGCTTGACAAGACGGGTCACCGGGATGCTGAATTTATTCACAAACGACTCCAAAATAAAATTTCCAGAGGCACCAGAGTCCAAGCAGGCCACGGCTGAGAGGGAGGAGTTGGCTGAAGGAGAAATCCGCACGGGCACCGTGAGACGTGGAGAAGCAGACTTAGAGCCAAGAGACGCCACACCCACGTGAGCTGGGTGCGTGCGTGCGTTTCCCAGGCGTGGATGACGGATAGGGCAATCCACCAAGAAATGCTCGGTACTGGCACAGTACAGACAGAGATTTTCTTCTCTACGGCGATTCCTCTCTTCCTGGGTCAGGCGAGACCGATCCACTTGCATGGCCTCCTCGGCGGGAGGCCCAGGCGTAGACTGCAAAGGATGCTGTGGGAGAGGTGCCCAGAGATCTAAGTCTTTTTCCTGGCGGAGCTCTTGGTGTCGCTCAGAAAAACGCATGTCAATGCGGGTAGCCAAATGGATGAGTTCTTGGAGGTTGGCAGGAATCTCTCGTGCGGCCAGCACATCCTTGATGCGACTGGATAGGCCTTTTTTAAAGGTCGCGCAGAGAGCCTCGTTATTCCATGATAACTCGGAAGCAAGAGTACGAAATTGGATGGCGTACTCGCCCACTGAAGAATTACCCTGGACCAGGTTCAACAGGGCAGTCTCGGCAGAAGAAGCTCGGGCTGGCTCCTCGAAGACACTCCGGACTTCAGCGAAGAAGGACTGGACTGTGGCTGTGGCAGGATCATTGCGGTCCCAGAGCGGTGTGGCCCAAGACAAGGCCTTTCCTGAAAGAAGGCTTACTACGAACGCCACCTTAGACCGTTCTGTAGGAAACAAGTCCGACAACATCTCCATATGCAGGGAACACTGAGACAAAAATCCACGGCAGAGTTTAGAGTCCCCATCAAATTTGTCCGGCAGGGACAAGCGGAGGTTAGGAGCGGACACTCGCTGCGGAGGAGATGCAGGAGCTGGAGGAGGAGATGGTTGCTGCTGTAGCAGAGGCAGAAGTTGCTGTAACATGGCGGTCAACTGCGACAGCTGCTGTCCTTGTTGGGCAATCTGCTGCGATTGCTGAGCGACCACCGTGGGAAGATCAGCGAGACTTGGCAGCGGCACCTCAGCGGGATCCATAGCTGGATCTACTGTCACGATTCGGCTTACGGGTTGTGGATCCGCTGTGTCAGCGAGGGATTGGCGTGGACCGTGCTAGTGGACCGGTTCTAAGAGGCTACTGGTTTTCACCAGAGCCCGCCGCAAAGCGGGATGGTCTTGCTGCGGCAGTAGCAACCAGGTCGTATCCACTAGCAACGGCTCAACCTCACTGACTGCTGAGAAGGCGTGGGACAGAAGGACAAGGCAGAGGCAAGGTCAGACGTAGCAGAAGGTCGGGGGCAGGCGGCAAGGTTCGTAGTCAGGATGGATAGCAGAAGTTCAGGTACACAGGCTTTGGACACACTAAACGCTTTCACTGGCACAAGGCAACAAGATCCGGCAAGGGAGTGCATGGGAGGAGATCAGATATAGCCAGGGAGCAGGTGGAAGCCAATTAAGCTAATTGGGCCAGGCACCAATCATTGGTGCACTGGCCCTTTAAGTCTCAGAGAGCTGGCGCGCGCGCGCGCCCTAGAGAGCGGAGCCGCGCGCGCCAGCACATGACAGCAGGGGACCGGGACGGGTAAGTGACCTGGGATGCGATTCGCGAGCGGGCGCGTCCCGCTGTGCGAATCGCATCCCCGACGGCCATGACAGTGCAGCGCTCCCGGTCAGCGGGACTGACCGGGGAGCTGCAGGGAGAAAGGCGCCGTGAGCGCTCCGGGGAGGAGCGGGGACCCGGAGCGCTAGGCGTAACAGTTCATTTTTAGCAGCATACAAAATGAGTGTTGTCTCAAGCATTTGCCAGGTTGCAGTATGGCCCGAGACATTACATCACTACTCAGGTGTTAAAAGGGAGTCTGTCTGTTTCAATGGGTAGAGCAACTGTTGGGTGGGAAAGAGATCATTCTCCACAGGGCTGCAGGGGATTGTAGTTTTGAGCACAGCACGTATGGAAGGGAGCTCAGCTGTGCTGCAATGGGTGGGGTGACTGATTGGTGAGAGGGAGAAAAGTGACCTCAAACTTACAAACAAGGGATCCTGGGACTTGTAGTTGGAGGGAGGGAACTCCAACAGGAAATAGCCATTTCACTAAAATAAAAGCAGCAGCATTATGGTGGACTCACAACACAGCCATTTAGCCCCAAGACAAGCATAGATCCTTACTAAACATGTTGATTACTGTCTGGCAGGTAAGTACTAAAATTACGTTATGTTGGATTACCCCTTTAAAATTGTGCAGAAATCCTGCTAACCTGGCATCACCGATAAATAATTCCAGTCACCAGTAGAGGATCATAAAGTAATTGCGAGCAGTAGCTGAAAGACCTCGGAAGGATCTTCTCAGGTGCCCAAAACATTCATCTAGTGTAGAATAGGGGGAGGAGGGGGATGCAACTGTTGTTTCTCTCTATGTGTCTATGAGACTGTATGGTGTAATAGGGGAGGGAGGAAGAGCAGCAGTGGGAAACATCTAAGTGGCTGACCTTTTCAAATACCCAAAAAAATCCAATTAGTGTAAAACTGTAATTTGTAAATAAGAGAGGGAAACAGGGGAGGAAGGGGATGCAACTGCAGTTTCTTTCTCTGTTTTTGTGACACTGTATGCTGTGAGAGGGGAGGGGGAGCAGTAACCAGTTGGCTGAGCATATCTCCAGCATCACATCAGGAAGAGTCAGCTTACTCAGGAAATGCCTAAAATCTGCAGGTTATAGATATTTCTGGCTGTAGCTAATACACATCTACAGGTCATGTTCACACAACAGATTCTCACAAAGATTTCAGACCAGAATCAGTGTGTTTTCCACAGCACGGTTCGATTCTGCAACGAAATTCGTTATAATTCCACCCCTAAACAATGTCTTTGGAAATGGGAATTTTTCTAAAGCGCATTGATAAGTAAATGATATGAAAGGGATAATCTGCATCCAATACAGTGTACACATTGAAAACCTATGGCAGAAACCAAAGGTTAAAGGGGTACTCCGCTACTCAGCATTTGGAACAAACTGTAGGCACCGGGATTCAATGACTGAATTTTTTTCCTAATGGTGCCTTTATTTCCCATGAATCCTTTGGCTTTGTAGAGAGAGAGAGAGAGAGGGAGTGGCGTTTGATCACTGCACCTGCTCATATAATCACCCAGATAAACTCAGATTTATAAACGAGTTGAGGTCAGTTTACACTGCGTGCAGTTTTGATGCATTTTCTTATTCATATCTCCCTCCATGAGGCTAAACTTATTAGGCCTATAATCATAATTGAGGCGTTTTATGAAGATTTAAGACTCCGCTGTTGCAAATGCTGGAGCCGGGAGCTCATGACTTCCTAGCCCCGCCCCCTCAATGCAAGTCTATGGGAGGGGGCGTGTCAAGTCCCCTCCCATAGACTTGCATTGAGGGGGCGGGGCATGACATAATGAGGGGGTGGGGCTATGACGTCACAAGCTCCTGGCGCCAGCTCCAGCATTCGAAACAGTTTGTTCCAAACGCTGAGCAGCGACGTACAGATTTTTACCACTAAAAAATACCGGTGTCATGCCCTAAGGAGCCTGTGTGTGAACATGCGCCGATTTGTTTTCGGGATACTTATTGAGTAAGCCTGTGTGTTGCATTTCAATTACTCATTTCTTGCAGTAATTGTTTCTTTTCCTCTCGTATTAGGTATCCAGGGATGATCTGTGCGCTGTACATTATCCAGCCGCCACCATTTCACCAGAAGAAATCATCAACGTATCAGGCGCAGGCGATAGGTCTGTACTACTTTTGGGGGGGGGGGGGGGGGGGGACATTATAGGTACACTATGTGTAGATAATAGAAAAATCTCAAACATGGGTCCCAGTTGAACCTTCTCTTTCTCTCACAAACCTCTGTCTGGCTGTAAGGCAACTAACTGCAGTAGAAGCTCTCCCCCGCTCCACTTGTAATGTAGACATTTTTGGAAATAAGTTCCTCTGAATGAAGGCGCTGGTCCCCAAGTACTTTAATAGGGTTTTATTTGCTACGCGTTTCGATCCCTGTCCGGGATCGAAACGCGTGGCAAATAAAACCCTATTAAAGTACTTGGGGACCAGCACCTTCATTCAGAGCAGTGCTTCTCAATTATTTTCTGTCATGTCCCCCCTAGGAAGAAGAAAACATTTTACGCCCCCCGCGCGGCTGTAAATAGTATCATTAGGTGCAGTATAGCTCCCCCACATTAGGTGCAATATAGCTCCCCCACATTAGGTGCAGTATAGTTCCCCACATTAGGTGCAGTATAGCTCCCCCACATTAGGTGCAGTATAGCCCCACATTAGGTTGGCAGTATAGTCCCCCACATTAGGTGCAGTATAGCCCCACATTAGGAAGAAGCAGGTTCCCCACATTAGGTAGTAGCAGGTTCCCCACATATGGTAGCATTGTCGCTTGCCCTTCCCCCCGTCCCCCCACCGTCCCACACACACACACACACACACAGAGAGGCAACCACACATGCGCACACACACACACACACACACACACACACAGAGGCAACCACACATGCGCACACACACACACACACACACAGAGAGGCAACCACACATGCACACAGACAGACAGACAGACACCCACACATGCACACACACAGACAGACAGACACCCACACATGCACACACACAGACAGACAGACACCCACACATGCACACACACACACACAGACAGACAGACACCCACACATGCACATAGACAACCTTACCTGCGCTGCGCTTCTCTTCTCTCCGGCGGCCTGACGAGTGACGTCACTGACGTTCTGTGCGGGTCTGCGGAGGTACGTCACATGCGCGACGTCCCTCTTCAGACTCGGGCCGCCAGCCAACCAGAGACACGGAGGAGGGCGGGGTAAGTGACACCTCCCTGTGTAATGAAGAAAACTGTGCCCTGAAGCGGAATGTGTCCCTCCGCATAGGGTCACAGTTGAGGGAGGGTAGTGGGAGTGTAATGAGAGGGAGCGGCCTGCAAAGCAGAAAACTGTGTCCCTGTGAGGAGGGTCACATTCCGCTACGGGGCACAGTTTTCTTCATTACACCGGCATACATGGTGCGAGCTGTGACGGCCGCCTGGCGCCCCTGTTGCTATGGCGCCCTGTGCGGCCGCACAGCTCGCACACCCCTAAGGCCGGCCCTGGTCAAACGAGCCCCCCTTTACGGAGCCCCAAGTCAAGTCCTGCACCCACAAGCTACAAGTAAGCCACAGCCACAGTATTGTCAGTCACAAGTCAAGTCAAGTCACAGTCATCAGAGACCTTAAAGGAGATGTCCGGTGCTCACTTTTCTTATTTTATCCGTTCCGGGCTGAAAAATAAAAGAAAACACCTTTTCTCTTACCTGCCTATCCTCCCCCGGTGCTTCAGTACAGGCGTTCGGTCCCCGGGCTGTAATCTTCTTACTTCCTGTTAGCCCGGCACGTCACACGGAGCTTCAACCTATCACCGGCCGCAGCGATGTCCCGCCTCGGCCAGTGATAGGCTGAAGCTCCGTGTGACGTGCCGGGCTAACAGGAAGTAAGAAGAATACAGCCCGGGGACCGAACGCCTGTACCGGAGCACCGGGGGAGCGTAGGCAGGCAAGAGAAAGCTTATTTTCTTTTTTTTTTGCAGCCCGGAACGGATACAATAAGAAAAGTGAGCACCGGACATGTCCTTTAAGGGCTTGCTGGGACTTGTAGTAGATGGGGACAATTTAGTGCAGGCCATGTTGACTAGACAATTGAAGTCACAGTCACCTCCATGGCCCTGGCTGAACTGTTTAGACTTTTCCACCTAACCTCAGTAAAGCTACCGTATCTTGGCGTCGTAGTCATTATTGCCCCCCGTGCCTAGCCCAGGATCCAGTGGTATACCTTCGGGTGGTATTGAGGATAAACCACACCCTGGCGTCACGAATACAAGGAGTTAATGCCATCTACCCCTAGGGTAATTCCCTCTGCCCTGCATCACACCCCCCCCTACCACATTTGTCAGAATGTTTCAGCTTTATTTGATTTTTCTACAATTGTACAAGCAAATAACTCTTCTTCTTTCTTCCTCACAGCTTCATGGCTGGTCTCCTTACAGGAGTACAAGCCAAATATGACACAGACACTTGTGTTAGGATGGGTCTCCTGGCCGCCCGTCTCTCCCTCCGTTCCCGCGGACCCATCTCTCAGCTCATCTCGCCCGTCAGCGTCAGCTTGCAGCAAGTGGTAGGAGAAGACTGGCCGTCTCCCCGGGTGTGGAGCGTCTCACCATCTAATGGGAAGACTTTCCTCAGGACCGGACACTAATGGAGAGAAGACCGTGTTCTCGAACAACAAAGAATAACACATGAATTAGAAGGAAAAGTGAAGAGAAATTGCTGAAAAATGAAAAAACTTTAACTTTTTCAGCACACTTTTGTATATTGATTTTTCACCAATTTTAAAGCGCACCGTAAATTTTAAATTTGGCCCCAAAAAAATAACACAAGAATGTCAGAGCTCCGCTTTCCAGTTCTTGTTCCGGACGATGTGTGTGCGGGCTTCCGTGTTCAGGGCCGCCCCTCGTGACGTCCGTCCCGCCCCCTCGTGAGGTCACGCCCGCCCCCTCGTGAGGTCACGCCCGCCCCCTCAACGAAAGTCTATGGGAAGGGGGCGTGACGGCCGTCACGCCCCCTTCCCATAGACTTTCGTTGAGGGGGCGGGCGTGACGTCACGAGGGGCTGCCCTGAACACGGAAGCCCGCACACACATCGTCCGGAACAAGAACTGGAAAGCGGAGCTCCGACCGCAAGGTAACGGAGTACCCCTTTAAGATATCTGCTTGCTTTCAATAAATGGGAGCTGCCTTTACATCTAGAGGCCAAAAACCAATACAGACTTGAAGGGGTTGTTCTGGTATTTTTTTTAATAGTGGGTCAGACAGGGTTAAAAATATATTTTTCCTCTGTAGATCCAACACATTTCAGGTCCCTACAGTTCAGGAACTGTCTTCTTACTGTCTCCACATGCAGCAAACACCTACGCAGGCAATCACTTCCCCCAGTGAATGTCAAAACAGCAGCATCTCGGTATCCGGCACCTTCTGTAGGGGTACAAGTTGGGTTTTAGCCTGAGTAAGCCTCCTCTACATAGTGGGGACCTGCAACCAAAAAGGGGGACAACATGCCCACTATTCCCTGCCCCTCTACTCCAAGTACCTGAGCCAGCTTTATCTATATACATAGGCCTGTGATTATGTGAACATGCAAGAGGATGTGGTGGGAGGGGAACCCTTTTGTAACTAGTATAGGGCCTCATAATTTTTGTGTACACCCTATTTGCCGAGCTATTCCCCCACTAGGCACTGACAGCACCCGATACCATCAATACTGTTTAGAGGATCGGCACACTCCCCCATGCCAGATTGGTGTTACGGGCAGCGCTCCGGTCACTCATTCTGACCATGAGTGCTCCCCTCCTCCTGTCTCCGGCGGCTCCGGGACTCGCTGTGCGGGATGCTCCCACATACGAGCCCCAGGCATCTCCTTACCCCACGCTGTCTCTGGCTCCTCTCTGCATGCTCATCACCGGTGCCCGCATCCCCGTCCCTTAGGCGCTTTGCGATTTAAAGGGCCAGTGCGCCCTTAATTATCAGTTGTACCTGTACCTCTGTTATAAGTATCTGCTCCTCCCACGACTCCTTGACGGATCTTTTTTTGCCTATAACCTTAGAAAAAGCGTTATTGTGTTTGTCCTGCCATGTTCTGACCTTCTGCTCCGTGACCTGACCTTGTTCCTGTGCCGCCTGTCTTTTGACCTCCTGCTACGTTCCTGACCACGCACCTGTGCTGCCTGCCCTGACCTTCTGCTATCCTGACATCGAGTTGCCATATCCCTCCTGTGCTACGTTACATCTCAGCAACTTGTGTGGACGAGTCGTACCGGGGTAGCGACCTGGGTGCCGCCTGCCGCAGCAAGTCCATCCCGCTTTGCGGCGGGCTCTGGTGAAAACCATTGACACTTTAGACTTCGCTCCTTGGTACGGCCTACGTCATCTTCCACAGAGGTAAAACGGATCCACTACTACCGTGAGTTTTACAATTGCCAGTCTGTGTCCCCCCATATGATGTGCGGAATCAGGAATTTAAGACATGAAAATTTACCAGCAACAGTTTCCAGTACAAATAATCACCCCCCGCCCGCCCCCACTGACCTCATCACATTGTTCTCAGGTCTCAGATGTTACCTTCATCTTAGAGTTAGACAAGTTCTAGGTGGGAACAATTTCCGACATCTCATCCCTTCCCCTCATTGGGAGAAGGAAAAAAGAACAAGTCTTGGGTTGTGTGGATTTTTTGAAAAGGTGATGTCAGAAAGGGGCAAGTCCACAGGTAAGTCAAGCAGAGGATGCAGTATTTAAGGGTTGAGCATCTCCAAGAAAGAAACAGAAACCCAAGTAAGGAATCTTGAGAGGAAGAACAAACTGAAGAGATGAATTTGTTATCTCGTATATTGCTCTTCATCATGTTCGTTGGATCCATGGTCTTTGGTAACACTCATGGAGCCGCATGGAGAAGCCGGACAGTGGCCATTAAAACCACCAGACAAGATCCTGGTAAGACGGGCAAAGCTGCCGAGCCATGGCCACTGGTCAAGAAGAGGTCCAAAGGAAAGACACAGGAGGAGAGGTTTGCAGTCAATGTCTTGGGTAGAGGAAAACGTCAAACTTTCCATGATCGATCTGAGGATCCCAATCTCATGCTTTTCGACCACCCAAGTGAACACGGAACATTCAACCAGGACATGGTAAGAACTGACTTCATTGTTATTGAAACCCCCGCCAATAGATGAAGGGGGACATTTATCGAAACCTGTCCATAGCAACCAATCAGATCGCTTCTTTCATTTTCCAGCGGCCTTGTTAAAAATGAAAGAAGTGATCTGATTGGTTGCTATGGGCAACTGGGCAACTTTTCCTTTGGACAGGTTTTGATAAATCTCCCACGAAATCTTATAGAGGTCTTGAGATAGTAAAGACTATCAGCAGGTGACACCTTCAGACCCTATAGTGTTGCATATTTATAGACGATGATTGCTGTCCTGATTCCAGCTGATTCCTGAGTCAGAGGAAGGCAACATGGCACTTACCACCCATTGAGTCCTGGCCAAGTCCAGTGCATAGGGTTGCCACTTGGCCGGTATTTTGGCCTCCTTACGGTATTTTTTATATAAAAAATACCTGAAATGCAATGGACAGTATTTATCCAACCAATCCTCCAACTCTCGGAATGTTGCACCATAACCTATACCAGTGTTTCCCAACCAGAGTGCCTCCAGTTGTTGCAAAACTACATCGGCTGTCCGGACATGCTGGGAGTTGTAGTTTTGCAACAGCTGGAGGCACCCCTGGTAGGGAAACACTAACCTACACTATATACTACTATATAGTCCAACATGCTGGGAGTTGTAGTTTGCAACAGCTGGAGGCACCCCGGGTTGGGAAAAACTGACCTATACTACTATATAGTCCAACGTTTCTGGGAGTTGTAGTTTGCAACAGCTGGAGGCACCCCGGGTTGGGAAAAACTGGCCTATACTGTATACTACTATATAGTCCAACATGCTGGGAGTTGTTTTTTAATTTGGGGCAGCTTCTGAGCCACAGTCTGTAACCTATACCAGTGTTTCCCAACCAGGGATGCCTCCAGCTGTTGCAAAACTACAACTCCCAGCATGACCGGACAGCCGTTGGCTGTCCTGGCATGCTGGGAGCTGTAGTTTTGCAACAGCTGGAGGCATCCATGGTTGGGAAACACTGACCTATACTGTATACTACTATCTAGTCCAACATGCTGCAACAGCTGGAGGCACCCCTGGTTGGGAAACACTGACCTAAACCATATACTACTATATAGTCCAACATGCTGGGAATTGTAGTTTTGCAACAGCTGGAGGCACCCCTGGTTGGGAAACACTGACCTAAACTATATACTACTATATAGTCCAATATGCTGGGAGTTGTAGTTTTTTTTAATTTAGGGGCAGCTGCTGAGTTACAGGCTGTAACCTATACCAGTGTTTCCCAACCAGAGAATCAGAGCGCCTCCAGCTGTTGCAAAACTACAACTCCCAGCATGAACGGACAGCCGTTGGCTGTCTGGGCATGCTGGGAGTTGTAGTTTTTCAACAGCTGGAGGCACCCCTGGTTGGGAAACACTGACCTATACTATATACTACTATATAGTCCAACATGCTGGGAGTTGTAGTTTTTTTTATTTTTTATTTGGGGCAGCTGCTGAGCCACAGGCTATATCAGGGCATGCTGGGAGTTGTAGTTAGTACCTAACTGCAACTCTTGAATTTGCTTTTTTTTTTAAAAGCGATCAAAAAGTCACATCAAAACAAAAATGGTCCTGTTAAAAACTACAGATCGTGGCGCAAAAAAAATGAGACCTATACAGGCCGTATAAGGAGAAATAAAAAAAGCTATAGGGTTCAGAATAGGACAAAATGTATTCCCGTATATATGTGTATCCTGTGATGTCACACATATTCAGTACAGACCAAACGTTTGGACACCTTCTCATTCAGAGTTTTCTTTATTTTCATGACTATGAATATTGTAGATTCACACTGAAGGCATCAAAACTATGAATGAACACGTGGAATTATATACATAACAAAAAAGTGTGAAAATCTGTCATATTCTAGGTTCTTCACAGTAGCCACCTTTTGCTTTGATTACTGCTTTGCACACTCTTCGCATTCTCTTGATGAGCTTCAAGAGGTAGTCACCTGAAATGGTTTTCACTTCACAGGTGTGCTGGTGTGGAGGAGGAGGTGTGATGGTGTGGAGGAGGAGGTGTGATGGTGTGGGGGAGGAGGTGTGATGGTGTGGGGGAGGAGGTGTGATGGTGTGGGGGGGAGGTGTGATGGTGTGGGGGAGGAGGTGTGATGGTGTGGGGGGGAGGTGTGATGGTGTGGGGGAGGAGGTGTGATGGTGTGGGGGAGGAGGTGTGATGGTGTGGAGGAGGAGGTGTGATGGTGTGGGGGGGAGGTGTGATGGTGTGGGGGAGGAGGTGTGATGGTGTGGAGGAGGAGGTGTGATGGTGTGGAGGAGGAGGTGTGATGGTGTGGAGGAGGAGGTGTGATGGTGTGGGGGAGGAGGTGTGATGGTGTGGGGGAGGAGGTGTGATGGTGTGATGGTGTGGGGGAGGAGGTGTGATGGTGTGGAGGAGGAGGTGTGATGGTGTGGGGGAGGAGGTGTGATGGTGTGGGGGAGGAGGTGTGATGGTGTGGGGGAGGAGGAGGTGTGATGGTGTGGGGGAGGGGGTGTGATGGTGTGGAGGAGGAGGTGCGATGGTGTGGAGGAGGAGGTGCGATGGTGTGGAGGAGGAGGTGTGATGGTGTGGGGGAGGAGGTGTGATGGTGTGGGGGAGGAGGTGTGATGGTGTGGGGGAGGAGGTGTGATGGTGTGGGGGAGGAGGTGTGCTGGTGTGGGGGAGGAGGTGTGATGGTGAGGAGGAGGTGTGATGGTGTGGGGGAGGAGGTGTGATGGTGTGGGGGAGGAGGTGTGATGGTGTGGGGGAGGAGGTGTGATGTTGAGGAGGAGGAGGAGGTGTGATGGTGTGGAGGAGGAGGAGGTGTGATGGTGTGGGGGAGGAGGTGTGATGGTGTGGGGGAGGAGGTGTGATGGTGTGGGGGAGGAAGTGTGCTGGTGTGGGGGAGGAGGTGTGCTGGTGTGGAGGAGGAGGTGTGATGGTGTGGGGGAGGAGGTGTGATGGTGTGGGGGAGGAGGTGTGATGGTGTGGGGGGGGGGGGGGCTGCTTTGCTGGTGATACTGTTGGGGATTTATCCAAAATTGAAGGCATACTGAACCAGCATGGCTACCACAGCATCTTGCAGCGGCTGCTATTCCATCCGGTTTGCGTTTAGTTGGACCATCATTTATTTTTCAACAGGACAATGACCCCAAACACCTCCAGGCTGTGTAAGGGCTATGTGACCAAGAAGGAGAGTGATGGGGTGCTGCTCCAGATGACCTGGCCTCCACAGTCACCGGACCTGAACCCAATCCAGATGGTTTGGGGTGAGCTGGACCACAGAGTGAAGACAAAAAGGGCCAACAAGTGCTAAGCATCATGGGAACTCCTTCAAGACTGTTGGAAGACCATTTCAGGTGACTACCTCTTGAAGCTCATCAAGAGAATCCAAGAGTGTGCAAAGCAGTAATCAGAGCAAAAGGAGCTAGAACCTAGAATATGACAGATTTTCACACTTTTTTGTTATGTCTATAATTCCACATGTGATCATTCATAGTTTTGATGCCTTCAGTGTGAATCTACAATATTCATAGTCATGAAAATAAAGAAAACTCTAATGTGTCCAAGCGTTTGGTCTGTACTGTATAATGAATTATGCAAATTAGAATGGGTGGTATATATATATATATATATATATATATATATATATTTTTTTTTTTTATTTTTTTTTTTGCAAGAAAGGTGGCAACCCTACTGGTGCAGGATGGGGGGGGGGGGGGAGGGGATGGGGGGGGGGGTCTGTCTAGACTCCGACAGAAAGAGACACTGTTTTTCCCTATAACATTTAGGAAGAGATCAGAGATGAGTTTATCGGGGCAATGACTGGCTACGGCACTGCTGTATATGGGGCATTTTCTAACTGTGACACTGTATATGGGGGTACTTTTATTGTTGGAGAATACTATAGGAGGGCACTTGGTGAAACAGACCCTAGTGTGGGTAAAGCTGACCATACATTTTAGGTAAAATATCTGTTGGCTGAATGGTTGCCGTGCCAAATGCTATCCCTCCCAATCCCCCCATATACGTGTACTGTGGTGGCCCGGTACAGGAGTTGTACCCTGTACCCTAGCTGGCCTGTCAGGCAGCCTCCCTGAAGTGTCCCCTGGGCCCCTGCACCTGTTCCCCTTGTATAGTTATCTTTATACTGTGTATTGTATATAAAGGTGTTATGTCTTTTAGAACAGTTGACATGTGATTAACCAGTGTCATGTGATTGTAACCCAGTGAGGTATCAGTGACCATGTGACCTTAGGGTGACCTATGGGACCCCTCCTAGTCTCCCCTATTTAAGCCCTGGGAGGAGCAGGCTCGCTCTCTTGATTTCCAGTTAAAGGGGTACCCTGGCCCTATGACATCTTATCCCCTATCCAAAGGAGTATTTTGACATCACGAAGCCGCCCCCGTGTGATGTCATGCCCCCACGGGAGTCGTGGTCTTTACAATGCTCAAGAGGTTGGGGAACACTGCCTTATTGGTATGAGCAGGATATGCCAAACTGTGGACCTCCAGATGTTGCAAACTTAAAGGGATACTCCGGCCCTAAGACATCTTATCCCCTATCCAAAGGATAGGGGATAAAATGTCTGACCGCGGGGGTCCAGCCGCTGGGGACCCCTTACAATCTTGCATTCGGCACCCACCTCTTTGAGCTGCACACCGTGCTGCCAGTTCACAAACTGCCGGGTGCCGACCACGGGGCCGGAGTCTTGTGACGTCACGACTCCGCCCCCGTGTGATATCACGCCCCGCCCCCGCTATGCAAGTCTATTGGAGGGGGTGTGGCGTGGCATAGCAGGGGCGGGGCGTGATGTCACACGGGGCGGAGTCGGTACGTCACAATACTCCGGCCCTGTGGTCGGCACCCGGCAGTTTGCGAGTTAGCAGCACGGCGTGCAGCTCAAAGAGGTGGGTGTCCAAAGATTGTGGGGGTCCCCAGCGGCGATACCCGCGGGGTCAGACATCTTATCCCCTATCCTTTGGATAGGGGATAAGATTTCTTAGGGCCGGAGTACCTCTTTAAATCTTCCAGCATACCGAAACAGCAATTGGCTGTCCGGGCATTCTGTGCATCATAGTTTTGCCACAGCTGGAGGTCTACAGTTTAGAGACCTCAGCTATATGCTGTATTAATATCAAACACAGTGCCCCCAGTGGCCAGTCACTGTATTTGCCTACCACATACGATCATGATTCTTTCTTTATTTCTAGTATTCCTGTGATGAAGTGATGTCACGTCCCTGCAAGAGACCCTCCGACTGTCATGGCTGCCTTGGCTTATTCACATGCAAGATGCCCCAGGGCAGGTGTGACTTCAAAAGTGTCTCCAAAAGTACAGGTAAGTACTAAAATCCGTCTTGGAATTGTGAGAAATTTTTGTTTCTTCTCTTTTTTTTTCTGCAGAGAAAAGAAAAAAATTCTGCTCAGTTTCACTCCCCATTTTCATTTATTTATTTTTTTAATGTTTATGGACAGGTATTTTCTACCAAAGCTTGCAGACGGATGAGGCTTCTGATGGAAACGCACACTGAGGATACAACACAATGGCTTCTGGGAGGTGCACCAAGTAAAAAGCCCCTGCGGCCGATGTTGGAGATGAAAATAATATATTTATTCTTGTGTAATTCTGAGTATCAATGTATTTAATGATGTGTATACAAATAAACAGATGTCCTGATGATTGTACATTGTCCTCGTTGTAGATACAGAGGGGGCTATAAATGGCAAGTGGTTAGGCTGACCATAAACTGGATATAGAGATAGCAGAAATGGGTCCGGGTTATATATAGTTGTAGGCCGCTATAATGCCCCTGTATATAGTTATAGGCCCCCATATTTAGTTGAAGGCTCCATCCCTCCTAAAACTATAGGCCCCTCTTAACCCCTATATAGTGGTAGACCCCCTCTGTTTTATGCCTCCATATATAGTAGTAGGTAGGCGACCCTCACAGATATACTTCTATTTTATAGCCGAGGAACGTGCTCTCGAATGACCCAAAGTGCAAGAAAAAGTGCAAACGTATTACACTAAAAAAAGTGCACAAAGGATGCGGTCTATTGCAAGCCCTTCTCCGATAGGAGGCCCCCCCCAACAAACCTTACCCTTCGCCTCCGGACTAAAAGGTACCTGCGAGGTTCCAGGTTCGATGTCCCTTTTCGTCGAAGCTACTAGGGGACCACAAATGCTCCCAGCATCCCCCTTGGCGTTAGCCAAGGTATTTGCCCGCAGAGCCGATAACAGTAGGTACCCTGCCAAAGCAGGAGTACCCGGGGTGTTTGCAGGGAGGTGCGGAACCTAATGGCCACACACACCTCCCCTAGTCCGCCAGGAGGGACACCCAGAAGGGCTACCGGATCCTGACAAATCCTGTGAACACACAACACGCAAAAAGTGACACAAGGAAAAGGAAATAACTAAGTGAATGAGTGCAGATATACTGCCCGGACATCCGGCCGGATCTATAAAAATTTCTCTGATCCTAGCAGAAGGCCGGGATACCAAGGGTGAGTGCCAAAGGTGAAGAGATCATGGTGCCCGTGCTTCCACTCAGTGAGTTATAACACCCAGTGAGTTTTGGCACCTCGGGGTCACCACTCCCCGAGGCACTAAAGTACCTTGGCTCTAGACCCTCTCAGCCTCATGACGAGACCCGGAGGGAACAAGTCACATCAGGGCAGCCGTCGAGCTGATTCCTGAGAAACAGCCCCGGAATGCCCCGGTATACCTTCACCCTCCATATAGCACCCATCCTACATTAATAGCAAAGACCAAACCACTGATAAGAACAGATATTACACTTGATCTTAGCCAAAAGGTCGAGAAGCGATACTGCCCTGCTGCTTCAGTGTTCCACTGCTCCACTGGTTAGGGGTCTGGACGCACTGCTATGACTGGGCCCTGTGGAATTACAGCTCAGTTCCATTAAAGTGAATGGAGCCAAGTTGTAATATCACACACAGCCTAAGGAACAGGTGTGGCGCTGTTTTTGGAAAAAAAAATTTCTATTTTTCTATTCCTCGTAATATATCAGTATCTCTAGAAATCTCTCTCCACTCCTCAATGGTTGCCTGAATAAATGAGTACAGCTTTATTTAGGGACATACACAGAAGAGGGTAGTGGGGTGGGGCAACAGCATAGATCAAAATGGGGGCCTACCCACTCTGATATTTTTGCATACACTTTCGATAAGGTTTGGACTGATTTTATCTCCTACTAACTAGCAATGCAGTTCCTCTGTGGAGGGCATTCCCCCCCCCCCCCCCCCCCCCCCCCCCCCATTAACAAAGAGTATAGTACCATCCAGTAAAAGGTACAGGATCATACCACTATGGGTATAGGTGCACCCTGTAAAGGAGACCATCCAGGGCTGGGTATTGGACCATCCAGTAACAAGGCATGCAGGACCATTTGGTAAAGAGTATATGACCATCCTGAGCTGGGCATAGGGCCATTTAAGTAGAGGATATAGGACTATCCAGTAAAGGGTTTAGGTACATCCCAGGCTGGGTATAGGTGTATCACATAAAGGATACAAGACAATCCAGGGCTGGGTATAGGATCATCCAGTAAAGGGTATAAAAGCATCCCATAAAAGGATATAGGACCATTCAGGGATGGGTATGAGACAATCCAGTAAAGGGTAAAGGAGAATCCTGGGCTGGGTGTAGGACCATCACATAAAGGATACAGGACCATCCAGTAACAGTTCATACAGGACCATTCAGTACAGAGTATGACCATATGGGTTGAGTATAGGGCCAATCAAGTAAAGGCTGAAGGAACATCCTGGGCAGAGAATAAGACCACCCATTAACGGGTATAGGAACATCCTAAGCTTTGTATAGGACCATCCAGTAAAGGGTATAGAAACATGCTGGGCTGGGTATAAGACAATCCAGTAACAATGAATATAGGACCATCCAAGTATGGGTGTAGCACCATCATGGGCTGGGTATGGGGCCATTTAAGTAAAGGGTATATCACATGGGATGAGTTCAGGAACATCCAATAAAGGTTATAGGAACATCCTGGGATGAGTATAGGACCAAACAGTAAATGGTATAGGACCAGCTTGGGCTGGGTATAGGACCATCCAAGTAAAAAGTATAGGACCATCCTGGGCTGAGTCTTTCTTTCTAAGAACCCAGTAGCAGCCACATGATCTGTCCATCCTCCAAATTAGGGCATGTTTATGGAGTCCTCTTAAAAACTTTATGACCCTCATGAAAGTGCCAGTCAGTGGCTAGAAGCATACTCGACAACGTTCTTATTTTGCCAAGACAGTGCCACAAATGGTGCAATGGCCTTTATTTAAACCCAAGCCTAAAGTGCGTAACTTAGGCCAGTTATGGGCAGAGCCTACAGGAGTTTTCCGAAAATTTACAAAACTTCAGATTTACAAGAAAAGAAAAAAAAAAGTTAACTCCCGCCTAAACTGGTGGCGGAGATTCTGATGGTGTTGAAAAACTTCATAACAGGCTGAAACGGGAATAAAAAAATAGCCTTCGGCTATCAGGGCATGATGGGGGTTGTAGTTTTGCAACAGCTGGGGAACACTATAGTAGAGCATAAATAAAAATTAACAAAATAATAATTATAAAAATGTTAACTAATAATAATTAATAAAATAATAATAATAATTCAAAATAATTATTATAATAATGATAATAATAATTATAATTAAAATAAATCATAATTATTTAATTTTTTTATTATAAGTATTTTAATTTAATTTTCATTATATATAAGAATAATCATACATTTATGATAATAAAAAACATGATAATGATGCAAAAATCCCAAAAAGAAAAGAAAAAAAAAATCCTAAATCACTTCTGTTTAAAATTTTTCACAAAAAGAATTTGTCTGAAGAAAATGCCAAGTTCAATCAAACCAACCAAAAGCAGATAAAATAATTAATTATTTATTTCTAAAATAGGCAAAAAAACTAAACAAAAACAAATCAAAAACAAATAACAAATCTCCATATAAACCACAGGCTCATTTATTGGAATTATATATTTATATAGAATTATATTTGAACAATTTGTGCACAGCTAGCCCTGCAGAGGGCGCTGTCTAGCTTTGTCTAACTTGATCACAGGCTTTTAGATTAGTGGTTTCAGTATTCCCCGCCGGCCATCGACTCATCAGTATCAGTCTCTGCCAATGTCTTGTAGGAGTTCTTCCTCATCTTTAAGGAATTTATTTTAATTTTTTCCGCCATCTTTGGTATCTTTCTAAGGCACAGTCATCGCGAGCAGTCAACACACAAGGCTGAATGCATTAAGGTGGGCAGGACAGTACATCCCCTCTACCCGTTCTCCCACCCCCCCCCCCCTTAATGCCAAACATTCATGTTACAAGATGCAAGAGTCCGAACAGCTTCTTCATCCACCACATATGAGACGCATGTGGTTACAATCACTGGCAGCTGCTTCTTCTTACAGAAAAATGAAGTTTGTGTCAAGTCTACGAAAGTCACATTTAGAAACAGAACTTTAAAAGGAAAAACTCCAGAAAAAAAAGTTTGGGAGAAATTTTTTTTTTTGCCATTCTCAAAGTTCTAACACAAATCAGGTTCCCCATTCTAGTCTAGATCAGTGATCTCCAACCAAGTCCTCAAGGTCCACCAACATTTCAAGTTTTTTTTTAGTAACTCATTGGAATAGAACTGGGGAAAGTTATACTAATGTTAGTGGGCCTTGAGGACTGGGTTGGGGACCTCTGGACTGTTGGTAGTGCTTGAGGACTGGGTTGGAGACCTCTGGACTGTTGGTGGTCCTTGAGGAATGGGTTAGAGACCTCTGGACTGTTGGTGGTGCTTAAAGACAGGGTTGGGGACTTCTGAATTGTTGACGGGCCTAGAGGAATGGCTTGGGGACCACTGGTCTACAGTAGATAGGGAAGGTCAAGGTCATGTTAGCCAGCAGGGAAAAATATAAATTCTGGACTGTTGGTGGGTCTTAAGGACTGGCTTGGAGACAAATGGATTGTTGGGTAGGCCTTGAGGACTGGGTTGGGGGCCACTGGATTGTTAGTAGGCCTTGAGGACTGGGTTGGGGACCTCTTGACTGTTGGTGGGCCTTAAGGACTGGGTTGGGGACCACTGGACTGTTGGCGGTGCTTAAGGACAAGGTTGGGGACTTCTGAATTGTTGACGAGCCTAGAGGAATGGCTTGAGGACCACTGGTCTATAGTAGATAGGGGAGGTCCTGAAGGTTATGTTAGCCAACAGGGAAAAATATAAATTCTGGACTGTTGGTGGGCCTTAAGGACTGGGTTGGGGACCACTGGATTGTTGGTGGGCCTTATGGGCAGGGTTGGGGACCACTGGATTGTTGGTGGGCCTTATGAACTGGGTTGGGGACCACTGGATTGTTGTAGGCCTTGAGGACTGGGGACCTCTGGACTGTTGGTGTGCCTTGAGGACTGGGTTGGAGACCTCTGGACTGTTGGTGGTGCTTAAGGACAGGGTTGGGGACTTCTGAATTGTTGACGGGCCTAGAGGAATGGGTTGGGGGACCACTGGTCTACAGTAGATAGGGGAGGTTAAGAAGGTCATGTTAGCCAGCTGGGAAAAATATTAATTTTGGACTGTCAATGGGCCTTATGGACTGGGTGTGGGGCCACTGGATTGCTAGTAGGCCTTGAGGACTGGGTTGGGGACCTCTGGACTGTTGATGGGCTTGAGGACTGGGTTAGAGACCTCTGGTGATGCTTGATGACTGGGTTGGGGACTACTGGCCTACAGTAGGGGAGGTCAAGAAGGTCATGTTAGCCAGCAGGGAAAAATATCAATTTTGAACTGTTGGTGGGCCTTGAGGACTGGGTTGGGGACTTCTTGATTGTTGGTGGGCCTTAAGGACTGGGTTGGGGACCTTTGGATTGGTGGACCTTATGGACTAGGTTGGGGACCTCTGGACTGTTGGTGGACCTTATGGACTAGGTTGTGGTCCTCTTGACTGTTGGTGGGCCTTGAGGACTGGGTTGGGGACCTCTGGCCTTTTGGTGGGCTTTGAGGACTGCGTTGGGGACCTCTGACTTTCGGTTGGTTTTGAGGAGTGGATTGGGGACCGTTGGACTGTTGGTGGGCCTTCACGACTGGGTTTCGGACCACTACAGTACATAGGTGAGGTCTAAAATGTCATGTTAAATCAGCAATGGAAAAAAAGTCATGACATGGTTAAATTGAGCGTACAGACTTTCCTAGCACTTTGGACTATCATTTTTCATTATTATTATAAGAATCCTACAACTATAAACTGATCACCGGTTATCCCAGCGATCAGCTGTAAGGAGAACTGGAAGCAAGTGTTCAATTTCTCTACAGTGCCGCCACAGGCAAAACAAAGCATTACATTAGCTGGTTGTCCATTCCCAACATTATAATTGGCCTGTGTAAGGCTGTGTTCACATGGGAAGTTAACTTAGTGGTACCGTTCTTAATTACAGCAGCAATTTTACAGCTACTTACTGAAATTGCGGTAAAAATTAGGCAATTTTACAGCAATTTGCATAATCACGGTAAGACTGTGCTATTCGCTGTGAAAATGCACAATTTTTTGTAGGGTTTTGGAAAATAACGTTAAAACTGTGTTAGTACTTAGAGGAGGTACTGCTAGTTAACTGCCCTGTGTGAACACAGCCTAAAAGAGACAGATCAGCCAACAATCATATTGTCTTTAGGCCAAACTGATCTTTTGTGGGGCCTTTATCACCATCCACCGCACTTCGCCCTGTTTAAACAGGAGACGCACAGCATGCCTGGAGTTGGGGTTTTGCAACCGTTGGAGGTGCACTGTTTGGGAAACACTGACCTAGAAGCTGTTCCAGAGTGTTACAGGGGTACTCCGCTGCTAGACATCTTATCCCCTATGCAAAGGATAGGGGATAAGATGTCTGATCGCGGGGGTCCCGCTGCGATCTCCCGCAGCACTCGGCGTTTTAACAAACGCCAGGTTCCTGCGGTAGTGGTCGTGACGTTAACGGCCAAGCCCCCTCATGGCGTCACGCCACGTCTCCTCCATTCATGTCTATGGGTTGGGGCATGTTGGAATCGAGGGGGTGTGGTGTGACATCACGGGAGGGCGTGGCCCACAGTCACGGCCTCCAACTCCGAGCGTTCTGTACAAAATGTTCAGAACGCTGGAGCACCAGAGTACCCATTTAAGTAAAGTGAAAAGGGTGTAAAGTAGTCCCGCTTTAGACTATTCTTAAAGGGAATGTCCATCTTACCAATAACAGTATTATTATGGTGCAAAGTAGTCTGGAACTACTTTAACTATAGAAAAAATTTGATATGTCAAAAGTTTTGATTGGTCAGGGTCTCATTGATGAGACCCCCTCTGATCACTAGATACAGCTAGGTGACAGAGCATTTTATACCCAGTCATTGCAGGAAACAGGATTCATTATAGTCTATGAAGTCCATCACTGAGACCCCGACTGATCAAAACTTTGACATGTCTTCATGTGCGTGTTTCTTACAATGACATCAGCAATTCTAGTATTAGGCTGCATTTACACTTCATTTTTATATTTCGGGTGCCGGATCCGGCTGGGGGAGGGGCAAACCCCAGTCGGATCAGCGCTGAACTCCATTTACTTTAATGAGCCGACCGGAGTCAAACGGTGACTCCGGTTGGCTCATTTTTGACCCGTATTCGGTTTTGTGACCGGGCCTAAAACCGTAGTGGTTCGGCTGGGGTACGGAAATGCCCGGTTTGCCCCTCCCCCACCTGGATCCAACACCCGTAATGTAAAAACGAAGTGTGAATGCAGCCTTACTCTGCTGCAAAGTAGTCCCGGACTAGACTATTCTGAAAGGCGATGTCCACCGAAAATTCCGAAAGAGCAGCCCCCCATTGTTTGTTGTAGGATTCAGCTACCTGTCGAAAGAACAATCTGGCTCATTCTTTTGGCGGAATCCCCTTGCATATGCATTGCAGTCTATGGAGGCAGAACATGTCCGAGTGGTCCTAGTGCCAACTAATGTCCATTATTAGAAATTTTCGCACACATGATCATCAAGGAATAATTCCTGTGTCTAGACCTGTGTGACGTAAGGTGGTCACCCCTCACCTTTAAAGTAGTACTCCACTGCTAGACATCTTATCCCCTTTCCAAAGGATAGGGGATAAGATGTCTGATCGCGAGGGTCCCGCTGCGGGAGATCATGGGGGCCCCAGCAGCACCCGACATTCAAAACAAACGCCGGGTTCCTGCAGAAGTGATCGGGATGTCACAACCACGCCCCCTTGTGAGGTCACACCACGCCCCCTCCATTCATGTCTATGGGAGGGGGCGTGTCGCTCGACACGCCCCCTCCCATAGACATGAATAGAGGGGGCGTGGTGTGACGCCACAAGGGGCGTGTCCGTGATGTTACGATCACGGCCTCCAGCTCCGTGTATTCGGAACAAAATGTTCAGAATGCTGGAGCATCGGAGTACCCCTTTAAGCCCTGCCCATATTTTTTACTTAGCCACTCCCATTTTAAGGAACTAAAACCTATTTTTGTGCAAACTATGCATCTATAGAAGACACTGGATTGGGGGGGGGGGGGGGTTTAGAAAATTTGGTTTGACCCAATCTAGTAATCCAGTCCAGAAATGACAGATTTTAGGCCCATATGAAACATCCAGCCAATCCTCACGAACCTTTATCCATCAGATTTCAATATTTTCCGCCTCTGGCGACTGGGAATATGAAATATATATATATATATATAACCCATAGCGCAATCTAGTCTTCCAATAAGAACAAAGAAACATACATACAAAAGGTTGTTCACACGTAACGCTGTATACATAACAGTACCACAGACATCGAACGTCGGGCGACGCGATGGACCACGGGCAAAAACGATAAAGGGGAGGTGCATCGTTATTCATCACAGTTAAAGTTGCCAGAAGGCGCCGAGCGTCACACCTGTGTGTTGTCAGGAGGGGGCGTTACACCCGGCAGCCCAGTAGGTATTAGTGGAATAGATTAGAGCGAACGCCTCTAGTCCTAGGGGTAAGGAACGTAAGTCTTTGGCGCATCCTGTTACTCCTGGCGTCCGCCTCTCCCATCGGCCACAATCCCGAGACACAGATTTCTTGGACAGTTAAATATCCCCAATGTTTCGAGGTGATAAAATCAGTCACTCTTCTTGTACAGATTTTTAAATCCTAATATAAATAAAAGCGAAAAGTTTTATGTATAAAACAAAAAAAATATAATAAAAAACAGCGATTGATGATGATTTTGTGGTTTCAATGACAAGCTTATCCAAGATCTGTCCAGTGCATGATACAGAGAGACCACCCAACTATCCTAAAAGTCTCCAAGGAAGGGGGCGGCTCTTCACGGCGAGGGAAAGAATTCTGTGTCGGCTCAAACTTCCTGCTTCCCTTCGGTAAACAGCAACAGGAGGGACACTTCCACAGCTACCATAGAGTGCGACAGCTGGTTAATAAGTTAAAAAATACGTCCACAGGGGCCGTCTTATCCTCCATGATCTACTTCTTGTGTAAAAAACGCATTTTACTTCCTAGAAAAGATACAAGAAGTAATTTTATAGGACATATAAATGTAATTATACTCCAGAGCAGCACTCACTATTCTGCTGGTGACGTCATACATTACATTACATATGCTGTACTGATTCTGAGTTATATCTTGTATTATACTCCAGAGCTGTACTCACTATTCTGCTGGTGAGGTCACTGTGTACATACATTACATTACTTATCCTGTACTGATCCTGAGTTATATCCTGTATTATACTCCAGAGCTGTACTCACTATTCTGCTGGTGGAGTCACTGTGTACATGAATTACATTACTTATCCTGTACTGATCCTGAGTTATATCCTGTAATATACTCCAGAGCTGTACTCACTATTCTGCTGGTGGAGTCACTGTGTACATGAATTACATTACTTATCCTGTACTGATCCTGAGTTATATCCTGTAATATACTCCAGAGCTGTACTCACTATTCTGCTGGTGGAGTCACTGTGTACATGCATTACATTACTTATCCTGTACTGATCCTGAGTTATATCCTGTATTATACTCCAGAGCTGTACTCACTATTCTGCTGGTGAGATTACTGTGTACATACATTACATTACTTATCCTGTACTGATCCTGAGTTATATCTTGTATTATACTCCAGAGCTGTACTCACTATTCTGCTGGTGAGGTCACTGTGTACATACATTACATTACTTATCCTGTACTGATCCTGAGTTATATCCTGTATTATACTCCAGAGCTGTACTCACTATTCTGCTGGTGAGGTCACTGTGTACATACATTACATTACTTATCCTGTACTGATCCTGAGTTATATCCTGTAATATACTCCAGAGCTGTACTCACTATTCTGCTGGTGAGGTCACTGTGTACATACATTACATTACTTATCCTGTACTGATCCTGAGTTATATCCTGTATTATACTCCAGAGCTGTACTCACTATTCTGCTGGTGGAGTCACTGTGTATATGCATTACATTACTTATCCTGTACTGATCCTGAGTTATATCCTGTAATATACTCCAGAGCTGTACTCACTATTCTGCTGGTGGGGTCACTGTGTACATACATTACATTACTTATCCTGTACTGATCCTGAGTTGTATCCTGTATTATACTCCAGAGCTGTACTCACTATTCTAATGGTGGGGTCACTGTGTACATACATTACATTACTTATCCTGTACTGATCCTGAGTTATATCCTGTATTATACTCTAGAGCTGTACTCACTATTCTGCTGGTGAGGTCACTGTGTACATACATTACATTACTTATCCTCTACTGATCCTGAGTTATATCCTGTATTATACTCCAGAGCTGTACTCACTATTCTGCTGGTGGGGTCACTGTGTATATACATTACATTACTTATCCTGTACTGATCCTGAGTTATATCCTGTATTATACTCCAGAGCTGTACTCACTATTCTGCTGGTGGGGTCACTGTGTACATACATTACATTACTTATCCTGTACTGATCCTGAGTTATATCCTGTATTATACTCTAGAGCTGTACTCACTATTCTGCTGGTGAGGTCACTGTGTACATACATTACATTACTTATCCTCTACTGATCCTGAGTTATATCCTGTATTATACTCCAGAGCTGTACTCACTATTCTGCTGGTGGGGTCACTGTGTATATACATTACATTACTTATCCTGTACTGATCCTGAGTTATATCCTGTATTATACTCCAGAGCTGTACTCACTATTCTGCTGGTGAGATTACTGTGTACATACATTACATTACTTATCCTGTACTGATCCTGAGTTATATCCTGTATTATACTCCAGAGCTGTACTCACTATTCTGCTGGTGAGATTACTGTGTACATACATTACATTACTTATCCTGTACTGATCCTGAGTTATATCTTGTATTATACTCCAGAGCTGTACTCACTATTCTGCTGGTGAGGTCACTGTGTACATACATTACATTACTTATCCTGTACTGATCCTGAGTTATATCCTGTATTATACTCCAGAGCTGTACTCACTATTCTGCTGGTGAGGTCACTGTGTACATACATTACATTACTTATCCTGTACTGATCCTGAGTTATATCCTGTAATATACTCCAGAGCTGTACTCACTATTCTGCTGGTGAGGTCACTGTGTACATACATTACATTACTTATCCTGTACTGATCCTGAGTTATATCCTGTATTATACTCCAGAGCTGTACTCACTATTCTGCTGGTGGAGTCACTGTGTATATGCATTACATTACTTATCCTGTACTGATCCTGAGTTATATCCTGTAATATACTCCAGAGCTGTACTCACTATTCTGCTGGTGGGGTCACTGTGTACATACATTACATTACTTATCCTGTACTGATCCTGAGTTGTATCCTGTATTATACTCCAGAGCTGTACTCACTATTCTAATGGTGGGGTCACTGTGTACATACATTACATTACTTATCCTGTACTGATCCTGAGTTATATCCTGTATTATACTCTAGAGCTGTACTCACTATTCTGCTGGTGAGGTCACTGTGTACATACATTACATTACTTATCCTCTACTGATCCTGAGTTATATCCTGTATTATACTCCAGAGCTGTACTCACTATTCTGCTGGTGGGGTCACTGTGTATATACATTACATTACTTATCCTGTACTGATCCTGAGTTATATCCTGTATTATACTCCAGAGCTGTACTCACTATTCTGCTGGTGGGGTCACTGTGTACATACATTACATTACTTATCCTGTACTGATCCTGAGTTATATCCTGTATTATACTCTAGAGCTGTACTCACTATTCTGCTGGTGAGGTCACTGTGTACATACATTACATTACTTATCCTCTACTGATCCTGAGTTATATCCTGTATTATACTCCAGAGCTGTACTCACTATTCTGCTGGTGGGGTCACTGTGTATATACATTACATTACTTATCCTGTACTGATCCTGAGTTATATCCTGTATTATACTCCAGAGCTGTACTCACTATTCTGCTGGTGGGGTCACTGTGTATATACATTACATTACTTATCCTGTACTGATCCTGAGTTATATCCTGTATTATACTCCAGAGCTGTACTCACTATTCTGCTGGTGAGGTCACTGTGTACATACATTACATTACTTATCCTGTACTGATCCTGAGTTATATCCTGTATTATACTCCAGAGCTGTACTCACTATTCTGCTGGTGAGGTCACTGTGTACATACATTACATTACTTATCCTGTACTGATCCTGAGTTATATCCTGTATTATACTCTAGAGCTGTACTCACTATTCTGCTGGTGAGGTCACTGTGTACATACATTACATTACTTATCCTCTACTGATCCTGAGTTATATCCTGTATTATACTCCAGAGCTGTACTCACTATTCTGCTGGTGGGGTCACTGTGTATATACATTACATTACTTATCCTGTACTGATCCTGAGTTATATCCTGTATTATACTCCAGAGCTGTACTCACTATTCTGCTGGTGGGGTCACTGTGTACATACATTACATTACTTATCCTGTACTGATCCTGAGTTATATCCTGTATTATACTCTAGAGCTGTACTCACTATTCTGCTGGTGAGGTCACTGTGTACATACATTACATTACTTATCCTCTACTGATCCTGAGTTATATCCTGTATTATACTCCAGAGCTGTACTCACTATTCTGCTGGTGGGGTCACTGTGTATATACATTACATTACTTATCCTGTACTGATCCTGAGTTATATCCTGTATTATACTCCAGAGCTGTACTCACTATTCTGCTGGTGGGGTCACTGTGTATATACATTACATTACTTATCCTGTACTGATCCTGAGTTATATCCTGTATTATACTCCAGAGCTGTACTCACTATTCTGCTGGTGAGGTCACTGTGTACATACATTACATTACTTATCCTGTACTGATCCTGAGTTATATCCTGTATTATACTCCAGAGCTGTACTCATTGTTCTGCTTATACAGCATACATAAAAGGCCCTTGTAATGAAGAACCATCTCACCTATCCTATTAAAAAATCTGTTGACCCCGCTCTGTTCTCCTCCTGGTAGCGTCTCCAGATATTCCTGTGCTCGAACCTCGAAGAGACCTGTAGGTACAAACGAACATCAGGGTCAGGGTCCGGCGAGAGCTTCTTCCGCTCACACCCCAAGACTTTCCAGCCGGGAATGTTCACAGCTGTGTGCGGGGGCTTCAGAGCAGAACTCCCAGCAGTCGGGCTTTAAAACATAAACAGGGTGTAGAAAGTGGACATCACACGGACCATCCGCTGCCGTCTATAAATCTATGGAGAAGATCGTCGTCCTGTAGGGAAACCCTCTTAAAGGGACAGTGCAGGACTGCACAGATAATCTATACCAGTGTTTCCCAACCAGTGTGCCTCCAGCTGTTGCAAAACTACAACTCCCAGCATGCCCGGACAGCCTTTGGCTGTCCGGGCATGCTGGGAGTTGTAGATTTGCAACAGCTGGAGGCACACTGGTTGGGAAACACTGATCTATACAATGGGTTATGGTGCATATAATTTGTCCAAATCAACACTATTGGAGAATTGGCAGGAAAATAATTTCTTAAAGGGGAACTCTATGGGCCTAATGGATGGACTGGGCTCAGTGTGAGGGGGCATACATAGGGATTCCCTTTTTGGCCTTCTTGCTCTGTCTTCACTGTTCCTTTAAAAAGGCGTTATCCAGGAATAAAATAAAAAACAGAGCTAATTTCTTTCAAAAACAGCACCATCCCTGTCCTCAGGTTGTGTGTGGTATTACAACTTGTCTCTATTTCCTTCCATGGAAATGAGCTGCAATATCACACACACCCTGAGGACATGGGGTGGCGCTGTTTTGTGAAAAAAAAAAAAAAAAGCTCTGTTTTTATATTCCTGACAGCCCCTTTAATATACAAGCAAGGAACTGCCCCCCCCCCCACATTTATTAACCCCTCTTCTGACCTTTGTTTCCCTGTTTCCGCATCTCTCGTTCCTGGGTGAAGCCTCCAAACATCTGAGTCTCCATGAACACCTCCAGGAAGCGGCGGACGCTCTTGGAGGAGACAGACTTGCGGAAGGCGTCGCGGAGGAGAGTCCTCTCGTCCTGCTCCCCAGGAACCATGAACAGGGAGTAGTGGCCGACGATCTCCACAAAGAAGCGGACGAAGGACTCCGACACGATGTCATTCAGGGAGCTGGAGTCTGAGGGACACGGAGGGGGCAACGTTATCATGGGCAAATGTGGCGAGTGCTTTAGTTTGGACAACCAACCCTGCCCGGCTCTATTATGGTGTTTACCTTGTTGCCCGTTAGTGGAGCCCTGGTCGATATCCACTGCCAGATCGTTGCGTTGCTCCAAGATCTGCTCCAGGGCCGCCTGCAGTTTGCGGGGAAGGATTGAGTCCTCGTCTTCCATCTAAGATCACAAAAGAGACAAAGTAGATCAGCCAAAGTCTTCAATCAGTGCTGGGGACTTCAGTGGAGTGCGGCCATACAGGGTCATCCTATCCCGGGAATATGAAGATCCCTGGGGAAAACATATAGACAAAGCCTTTCTGTATGTTTTCCCCAGGGATCTTTCCCCTTATTTCCCTGTGTTTGTTTAAAGTAGGGAAATGGACAGTAATACTGCTATAATATTGCTTAAAGGGTCACTCTCATTAAAACTAATTTTTGCTATTGAACTCCTTATGGTAAATAAAAAATATTTCTAATATACTTTGTTTAAAAAAATGAAGTTTTCTAAGTTTTATTTGTGCTTAAAAAAAGCTCAAGAGCACATTTTCCCCCATCTCATACACAGACTTAGGACCGAAGTCCAAACACAGGAAGTGCAGCCTGGAGTGCTGAGGGGGGTGTGTCCAGCCTCATCCAATCATAGCTCCTCTCACACTTAACTGCCATATGCTGTTGGTTGGACACACCCACCTCAGCACTCCAGGCTGCACTTCCTGTGTTTGGGCTTCGGTACAAAGTCTGTGTATGAGATGGGGGAAAATGTGCTCTTGAGCTTTTTTAAGCACAAATAAAAAACATTTTTTTTTTAAACAAAGTATATTAGAAATATTTTTTATTTACCATAAGGAGTGAAATAGCATAAATTAGTTTTAATGAGAGTGACCATTTAAAGTAGTGAAATGGACAGTAATACTACTATAATACTGCTTAAGGGTACGTTCACACGTACGCAGATTTAATGCTCAGGATTTGATGCGCAGGATTTTCTGCTGCAGATTTCAATGTAAACTAAATGACTAAGCACAGCTTCTAATCTGCAGTTAAAAATCCTGCACATCAAATCTGCGCAGGATCCTGTACGTGTCAATGTACCCTAAAGGGGTATTCCAGCCATAGACATCCTATCACCTATCCAAAGGACCCCCCGCGATCTCTGTGCAGCACCTGCATTCTATGACGTGCTGCTCCAGTCTCGGAAACCTCTGTTTCCCCTGGACTGAAGACGTGACGCCACGCCCCCTCGTGATGTCACTCCACGCCCCCTCCATTCGTGTCTATGGGAGGGGGGCGAGACGTTGCGTCTCCAGTCCCAGAAACACAGAGGTTTCCGAGACTGGAGCAGCGGCCCGTTATAGAATGCGGGTGCTGCACGGAGATCGAGGGGGGTCCCAGTGGCGGGCCCCCGCGATAAGATATCTTATCCCCTATCCTTTAGAGAGGGAATAAGATGTCTGTGGCCGGAATACCCCTTTAACAACAGTGCCATATAGTGCCTAAAAATACTACTATTCTTTGCTCATACAATAGTCACAAAATGCCCAAATAATACTGATATACAAATTCCATATAATGATTAGATAATACCAATATCAAGTGTCTATACAAATGATGCCATTCATTGCAAATAATACCATTATCCTGTACCCATGTAATGCTGCCATACATATTGCCTAAATAATACCATTATCCTGTACCCATGTAATGCTGCCATACATATTGCCTAAATAATACCACTATCCTGTGTCCATGTAATGCTGCCATACATATTTCCTAAATAATACCATTATCCTGTGTCCATGTAATTCTGCCATACATATTGCCTAAATAATACCACTATCCTGTGTCCATGTAATGCTGCCATTCATTGCCTAAACAATACCACTATCCTGTGTCCATGTAATGCTGCCATACATATTTCCTAAATAATACCACTATCCTGTGTCCATGTAATGCTGCCATACATATTGCCTAAATAATACCACTATCCTG
The DNA here is from genome assembly GCF_029499605.1 of Hyla sarda. Classification (NCBI taxonomy): domain Eukaryota; kingdom Metazoa; phylum Chordata; class Amphibia; order Anura; family Hylidae; genus Hyla; species Hyla sarda. The sequence continues at coordinate 407,304,129 of NC_079192.1, forward strand.
TGTCCATGTAATGCTGCCATTCATTGCCTAAATAATACCACTATCCTGTGTCCATGTAATGCTGCCATTCATTGCCTAAATAATACCACTATCCTGTGTCCATGTAATGCTGCCATACATATTTCCTAAATAATACCACTATCCTGTGTCCATGTAATGCTGCCATTCATTGCCTAAATAATACCACTATCCTGTGTCCATGTAATGCTGCCATTCATTGCCTAAATAATACCACTATCCTGTGTCCATGTAATGCTGCCATTCATTGCCTAAATAATACCACTATCCTGTGTCCATGTAATGCTGCCATACATGTTGCCTAAATAATATCACTATGCTGTATACATATATTTCCATACAATGACTAAATCATACTTCTATCCTGTGTCTTTATAGTTCCTAAATAATACCACTATCCTATATACATATAATGCTGCCATACAATGCACAAATAATACCACTATCCCATGTCCATATAATACTGCCATACATTAACTAAATATTACCACTATTTTGTGTCTCTATAATACTGCCATACAATGCCTAAAATATACAACTATTCTTTGTTTATGTAATACCAATATTATCCTGTATCTACAAAATATCAAAATAATACCACTATCCCGTGGGCATATAATACGGCCATGTCATTTCTAATACCACTATCTCTTATCCAATGGGGGAATTTACCATTCCTTGCACCAGCAGAGTGGCAAAATTGAGCAAAATATTTGCCCAACTCCCGGTTTTCTGCTAAACTTTTTTGCCAAAACTGGGAGTTCATACAACTTATTTTCGGTGCAAAACAGACACTAAAAATTTTGCCACCCTGCATTGGAAAGACAACCCCTCCCCCCCTCCAATGCTTCTGTACAATGCATATACAATGCCATACAGTGAACTCCTAACACCACAACTACACTGCTATATATAGCGTCCATAAAATACAGCTGTACAGTGCCTAAAAAAAACCCCACTACTCTCCTATGTACATATGACACTGCCAAAGCATAACCCCATCATGTGTCCATATCATTTCTAAATACCATTATCCTATATTAGACTATATAGTGTCCATATAATACGGCTATACATGGCCTAAATAACACTACTCTCCTAGGTAGATATATACTGCCAAAGAATACCCCTATCATATGTCCATATAATACGGTCATATGCTTTCTAAATAATACCACTAATGCTTCCATATAAAGCATATACTGTGAACTCACCAATACAGTGCTATATCATGTCCATATAATACCGCCATACAGTGCCGAAATAACACTATTATCCTTGGTACAGTTAACACTGCCAAAGAATACTCCTATCCTGTGTCTAAAAAATATGGCCATATCATTTCTAAATAATACCACTATCCCTAGTAGATTGGATGCTTTCATATGAAGTATATACCGTGAACTTATTAATACAGTGCTGTATAGTGTCCATATAATACTGCTATACAGTGCCTAAATAATACCATGGCAGGCAGCTCATGGTGGGGGTTCTTTATTAGTATAGGTCCTAGTGTTGAATGGGAAATGGGAGCAGCTGAGTGTTCGGACCCTCCACCTATCGGGGTGCCCCTTTAGGTCTATGGGTTTATCATAGGCCAGAGCCTCCCATGTAGATGAAAGCTACACACAGCCCTTTTGGCCTCCTCCCGGCTTCACTCACCTGTCTCAGGATGCGATTATTACCGAGGTCGACCAGGAGAACCTGCAATGGAAGAACAAAACAAAAAAAGTCATTTCCTATTTCCTGGGGTCTTTCCAGTCGGGGGCCCCTGCGGGCGCCCTGGGCTCTCGTCCATCTATGCTGAGTGCACATCCTGGATTGTGGTTTGAGGTTTCCCCTAGTACTGACCAGAAATTACATAGAACCTTATAATCCTGGAGCCTGTTCAGAAAACGCCCAGCCCCGCTACCTACTGACACGCAACGCCGCAACGGCCAGCACTCCGTACTATAGGGGGTTAATGCAGGGAGGAGATTCCCCGAGAAGAACCGAAACTGTGCAGTGATAGGGTTAAAGATTACAAAAAAAAACAGCGTCACCCCTGTGATCAGTTTGTGTGCGGTATTACAAACTGGTTCCATTCCCGTTAATGTAACAAAGCTGCAGTACCGCACACAACCTGAGGACAGGGGGGGCGCTGTTATTTTTTTTTTTTTTTGTTGAAGAATTCAACCCAGGATAAGCCCCTTAAAACGAAGCCATATAAAATACTGTATAGTTAAAAAAAAAATCTGGTTTGATGCAACTAAAAACTTTCTAATGCTTTGTGATCAATATCTCTGCTTGCTGTCAGTGGGCAGTAACATCCCCTGTATGCACCCAAGCTGCTCTTGCTGTAATTTTATCTACATGACCCAAGTCAGTGTTTTCCCAACCAGGGTGCCTCCAGCTGTTGCAAAACTTAAACTCCCAAAATGCCTGGACAGCTTTGTGGTCAATATCTCTGCTTGCTATCAGTGGGCGGCAACATTCTCGTTTAGCTCCACAAGCTGGACCCTGTATAGACTGAAGCTGCGTTTGCTGTAATTTTATCTGCATGAGCCAAGTCAGTGTTTTCCCAACCAGGGTGCCTCCAGCTGTTGCACAACTACAACTCCCAAAATGCCTGAACAGCTTTGTGGTCAATATCTCTGCTTGCTGTCAGTGGGCAGCAACATTCGCGTTTAGCTCCACAAGCTGGACCCTGTATAGACTGAAGCTGTGTTTGCTTTAATTTTATATGCATGAGCTAAGTCCGTGTTTTCCCAACCAGGGTGCCTCCAGCTGTTGCAAAACTACAACTCCCAGCATGCCCAGACAGCCGAAGGCTGTCTGGGCATGCTGGGAGTTGTAGTTTTGCAACAGCTGGACGCATCCTGGTTGGGAAAACACTGATCTAAATGCATCAGTAGAACAAATCTTCTCTCCTGCCCTGACAGTTTTGTTACAATGTATCAGCGCAGGTAAAATGTATCCAAGAGGATTGTCTAGATTGGAATCAATTCTCGAGACGAGTGTTCCTCCAAAGGCTCTCAGGGCATGCTGGGAGTTATAGTTTTGCAACAGCAGGAGGCACCCTAGTTGGGAAAACACTGATCTAAGTGCACCAGCAAAACAAATCTTTCCTCCTGCCCTGACAGTTTTGTTTCAGTGTGTCAGCGCAGGTAAAATGTAACAAAGTTTGGAATCTAATCTCAAGACGAATGTTCCTCCGATCAATAACAGCAAGCAGAGTTGTTAAAAATGGTGTTAAGATAAGGAACTGCAACGCAAAGTTTACTGAAAAGTTACAGAATGTCTACAGTATCGTCTGGATTTTGCTAAATTGTTCACAGCCCTCCTGCATGCTCCACCTTTCCCCATGGGTATGTTTGGGGTACGGCAGATCATCCTATAAAGCTACACCCCAGAACTGTGTAAAAGTTGGCAGCAAAACCGCTTCTTTCTTCTCCGGCCGGAAGCCATTTGTTAATTGCTGCGATTACTTCTCTACTGCCTGCTGAACGCTTGCCACGCTTACCCCGCCTGCCAGATACAATGTCCTTCTATGATCAGAGGGGGCTTTGTTTTTTTAGGTGGAGAGGATACCTGCGCTCATGAGGTTCTGCTAGAACACTTTTTCTGTTGTGAGACTACAACTCCCAGCATACCATGACATCGGTTTACAGGGCATTCTGGGAAAGGCAGGTTCATGAGAGGTTGAAGAACACTGTGTTAGAAGATTTCCAAAAAAAAAAAAAAAAGATAAGGTCGAACTCACCTCCTCCACCGGCAGGTCATTGAGACGAGGGAGCGAGCTGGACAGGAGCCCGATGAGGAACGGGGTGGGGGAGCAGACAATGTCGATCATTGATGGGGGGAGCACAGGAATGTAGGTGTGTTGCCAGGCAAATGGGTAAATTAAAGCCACCATGGCATGGCAACATTTGGACAAGGTGCTGAAAGAGAAAAAAAAATAAAAATAGTATAATTGAGTAATTGTAGAATTTAATATTATAATTGTTAGTTCAGATTTTACATTTGTTCCCACGGTCAGGTTTACAGTGGTCTCCAACGTTACTGACTCTATAACCTCCATCAGGTTTACCGTGGTCTCTTATGTTACTGACCCTATAATCTCCATCAGGTTTACAGTGGTCTCCAACGTTACTGACTCTATAATCTCCATCAGGTTTACAGTGGTCTCCAACGTTACTGACTCTATAATCTCCATCAGGTTTACAGTGGTCTCCAACGTTACCGACTCTATAATCTCCATCAGGTTTACAGTGGTCTCCAACGTTACTGACCCTATAATCTCCATCAGGTTTACAGTGGTCTCCTACGTTACTGACCCTATAATCTCCATCAGGTTTACAGTGGTCTCCTATGTTACTGTCTCTATAATCTCCATCAGGTTTACAGTGGTCTCCTATGTTACTGACTCTATAATCTTCATCAGGTTTACAGTGGTATCCAACGTTACTGACTCTATAATCTCCATCAGGTTTACAGTGGTCTCCAACGTTACTGACTCTATAATCTCCATCAGGTTTACAGTGGTCTCCAACGTTACTGACTCTATAATCTCCATCAGGTTTACAGTGGTCTCCAACGTTACTGACTCTATAATCTCCATCAGGTTTACAGTGGTCTCCTATGTTACTGACTCTATAATCTCCATCAGGTTTACAGTGGTCTCCAACGTTACTGACTCTATAATCTCCATCAGGTTTACGGTGATCTCCTATGTTACTGTCTCTATAATCTCCATCAGGTTTACAGTGGTCTATGTTACTGTCTCTATAATCTCCATCAGGTTTACAGTGGTCTCCTATGTTACTGACTCTATAATCTCCATCAGGTTTACAGTGGTCTCCTATGTTACTGACTCTATAATCTCCATCAGGTTTACAGTGGTCTCCAACGTTACTGACTCTATAATCTCCATCAGGTTTACAGTGGTCTCCTATGTTACTAACCCTATAATCTCCATCAGGTTTACAGTGGTCTCCAACGTTACTGACCCTATAATCTCCATCAGGTTTACAGTGGTCTCCAACGTTACTGACCCTATAATCTCCATCAGGTTTACAGTGGTCTCCAACGTTACTGACCCTATAATCTCCATCAGGTTTACAGTGGTATCCAACGTTACTGTCTCTATAATCTCCATCAGGTTTACCGTGATCTCTTATGTTACTGACCCTATAATCTCCATCAGGTTTACAGTGGTCTCCTATGTTACTGACCCTATAATCTCCATCAGGTTTACAGTGGTCTCCTATGTTACTGACTCTATAATCTCCATCAGGTTTACAGTGGTCTCCTATGTTACTGTCTCTATAATCTCCATCAGGTTTACAGTGGTCTCCTATGTTACTGACTCTATAATCTCCATCAGGTTTACAGTGGTCTCCTATGTTACTGTCTCTATAATCTCCATCAGGTTTACAGTGGTCTCCAACGTTACTGACTCTATAATCTCCATCAGGTTTACAGTGGTCTCCAACGTTACTGACTCTATAATCTCCATCAGGTTTACAGTGGTCTCCTATGTTACTGACTCTATAATCTCCATCAGGTTTACAGTGGTCTCCAACGTTACTGACTCTATAATCTCCATCAGGTTTACAGTGGTCTCCTACGTTACTGACTCTATAATCTCCATCAGGTTTACAGTGGTCTCCAACGTTACTGACTCTATAATCTCCATCAGGTTTACAGTGGTCTCCTATGTTACTGACTCTATAATCTCCATCAGGTTTACAGTGATCTCCTACGTTACTGACTCTATAATCTCCATCAGGTTTACAGTGGTCTCCTACGTTACTGTCTCTATAATCTCCATCAGGTTTACAGTGGTCTCTTATGTTACTGTCTCTATAATCTCCATCAGGTTTACAGTGGTCTCCTATGTTACTGACTCTATAATCTCCATCAGGTTTACAGTGGTCTCCTATGTTACTGACCCTATAATCTCCATCAGGTTTACAGTGGTCTCCTATGTTACTGTCTCTATAATCTCCATCAGGTTTACAGTGGTCTCCTATGTTACTGACTCTATAATCTCCATCAGGTTTACAGTGGTCTCCTATGTTACTGTCTCTATAATCTCCATCAGGTTTACAGTGGTCTCCTATGTTACTGACTCTATAATCTCCATCAGGTTTACAGTGGTCTCCTATGTTACTGACTCTATAATCTCCATCAAGTTTACAGTGGTCTCCTACATTACTGTCTCTATAATCTCCATCAAGTTTACAGTGGTCTCCTACATTTCTGACTCTATAATCTCCATCAAGTTTACAGTGGTCTCCTACATTTCTGACTCTATAATCTCCATCAAGTTTACAGTGGTCTCCTACGTTACTGTCTCTATAATCTCCATCAAGTTTACAGTGGTCTCCTACATTTCTGACTCTATAATCTCCATCAAGTTTACAGTGGTCTCCTATGTTACTGACTCTATAATCTCCATCAGGTTTACAGTGGTCTCCTACATTACTGACTCTATAATCTCCATCAGGTTTACAGTGGTCTCCTACATTACTGATTCTATAATCTCCATCAGGTTTACAGTAGTCTCCTACGATACTGACTCTATAATCTCCATCAGGTTTACAGTGGTCTCCTACATTACTGACTCTATAATCTCCATCAGGTTTACAGTAGTCTCCTATGATACTGACTCTATAATCTCCATCAGGTTTACAGTGGTCTCCTATGATACTGACCCTATAATCTCCATCAGGTTTACAGTGGTCTCCAACATTACTGTCTCTATAATCTCCATCAGGTTTACAGTGGTCTCCTATGTTACTGACCCTATAATCTCCATCAGGTTTACAGTGGTCTCCAACGTTACTGACTCTATAATCTCCATCAGGTTTACAGTGGTCTCCTATGTTACTGACTCTATAATCTCCATCAGGTTTACAGTGGTCTCTTATGTTACTGACCCTATAATCTCCATCAGGTTTACAGTGGTCTCCTATGTTACTGACTATAATCTCCATCAGGTTTACAGTGGTCTCCTATGTTACTGACCCTATAATCTCCATCAGGTTTACAGTGGTCTCCTACATTACTGTCTCTATAATCTCCATCAGGTTTACAGTGGTCTCCTATGTTACTGACTCTATAATCTCCATCAGGTTTACAGTGGTCTCCTATGTTACTGACTCTATAATCTCCATCAGGTTTACAGTGGTCTCCTATGTTACTGACTCTATAATCTCCATCAGGTTTACAGTGGTCTCCAACGTTACTGACTCTATAATCTCCATCAGGTTTACAGTGGTCTCCTACGTTACTGACTCTATAATCTCCATCAGGTTTACAGTGGTCTCCAATGTTACTGACTCTATAATCTCCATCAGGTTTACAGTGGTCTCCTATGTTACTAACTCTATAATCTCCATCAGGTTTACAGTGGTCTCCAACGTTACTGACTCTATAATCTCCATCAGGTTTACAGTGGTCTCCTACGTTACTGACTCTATAATCTCCATCAGGTTTACAGTGGTCTCCAACGTTACTGACTCTATAATCTCCATCAGGTTTACAGTGGTCTCCTATGTTACTGACTCTATAATCTCCATCAGGTTTACAGTGGTCTCTTATGTTACTGACTCTATAACCTCCATCAGGTTTACAGTGGTCTCCTATGTTACTGACTCTATAATCTCCATCAGGTTTACAGGCTTAAATTTTAGGCTTAAAGGGGTACTCCGCTGCTCAGCGTTTGGAGCCGGTGTCGGGAGCTCGTGACCTTATAGTCCTGCCCCATCATGATGTCACGCCCCGCCCGCTCAATGCAAGTCTATGGAAGGGGGCGTGTCACGCCCCCTTCCATAGACGTGCATTGAGGGGGTGGGGCGTGACATCATGATGGGGCGGAGCTATGACATCACGAGCTCCCAGCACCACCTCCAGCGTTTGGAACAGTTCCAAACGCTGAGCTGCGGAGTACTCCTTTAAGCCTAAAATTTAAGGCTGATAAAAGTGCAGGGGTTGTCACCTCTCTAGTTGGGTGACCATATTAATCTCCGTCTTGCTTTACCATAGACATATATGACTGAGAAACGACAGAATACACAGATTTTATGTTGTCTGTACATTGGGGAATAATATGCGATGACGTTACAGAAGTGCCTATTTATATATTTACCAAGGGTTTACATTTTATTATAACTTCATGGGCCGAGATGATCAAACTGACACTATAGGTCTCTCTGAGCCAAAAAAAAAAAAAAAACCCATAAATAGAATGCCAGGACTGTGGTAAAGACCCACACTGTGAAGACTATAGCATACTTTCCATATTGTGTAAGAATACCAATCCCCTTATAGAAGCGACTGCTTATACGTTCATCACAGTTCATCAAACTTGGGGGGTTTGTATTGAATTTGCTCCAATAACCACGTCCAAAGTCCTTAGCGGAGTCCTACATCTGCTATCTGAGGCATCACTAGTCACTCCGAGCAGAGACATTCCTGGACCGGTGCCCAGAATCCCACTGCATATACAACGCTCCATAATTATACGCTGGGTGACATCAGCACTAAACGCTTGTCATGTTTACAACGGTCTCCGTGACAACACAACAGGAAAAGAGCACAAAAATGCTTCACGCTTAACCCTTAAATATCTGGAAATTGAATGGGGACAAAATAAGTAAGCCCAAAAAAATATGAAAAAATTTAAAGTAAAAGTTAAAGGGGTAATCCAGGAAAAAACTTTTTTTTTTATTTTTTATATCAACTGGCTCCAGAAAGTTAAACAGATTTGTAAATTACTTCTATAAAATTTTTTTAATCCTTTCAATAATTATCAGCTGCTGAAGTTGAGTTGTTGTTTTCTGTCTGGCAACAGTGTTCTCTGCTGACATCTCTGCTTGTCTCGGGAACTGCACAGAGTAGAAGAGGTTTGCTAAGGGGATTTGCTTCGAAACTGGGCAGTTCACGAGACACGTGTCATCAGAGAGCACTTAGACAGAAAAGAACAGCTCAACTTCAGAAGCTCATAAGTACTGAAAGGATTAAGATTTTTTTTAATAGAAGTCATTTTCAAATCTTTCTGGAGTCAGTTGATATATAAAAAGAAAGTTTTTTCCTGGATAACCCCTTTAAATAGTAAAAAAATAAAAAAAGAGTAATAAACAATAAATTAATAAGTTAAAAAGTAAAAAAAATACAAAAAAAATACAAAAAAAATAAAAACAAAAAAAAGAGTTAAGAAAAAAAAGCGAAAAAAATTCTCTGAGGAAGTTTCAGCAGATATGAAGATATAATACATTGTTCGGTGAAGGTCGGGGGTCGCATGTATCGCTGCGCTGCTTCTATTCTGAGTCAGATTTGTCACAATCGGCAAACTTTGGAAAATCCAATTGAGGATCAGCGGCTATGTCACCTGGACACCCAGAGGCTCCTCCCCTTTCCTCTTTCAACTCTCCCTGGCAGTCAATGACAGCTATATCACCCAATCTGAGATATTCTTAATAGACTGTATTGATTGAATATGATTTCTGTAACAAATTCCTCAAGATCGTCAAGATCTCTGCTTGCAGTCAATGAATAGAAACCACTTTTGATATTAGATCTGTCCATGTTTATGTGATGGACACATGTGATGTCCCAGTAGGGGATACAGTCCCATACAGTACTTAGGCCCTGTCAGGTTGAGTCCCTCTGTGTCCTAGGGGCTCTGCTGCAGCGTCTCCTCCATAGTGTTATATGTATTCTGTATAAAGGGCCTTTGAGGACCTTTGAGTTAGTCACATGATAATGTTGTCACATGTTCAAGTCACATGTTTTGTTACCCAGAGAGCACCAGCTAACCAGGTGACCAGCAGCTTGACCTATGGGCTCCTTGCTCAGCCCCCCTTAATAAGGAAGGGAGGAGCTGCAATCTGCCATTTTTGCCCTCTTAGATCCTGAGGTCAAGTCCAGTCCAGACGTCTCAGATCCAGTGTCCAGCACATCTGGAGGCCTCAAGCCTAAACTACAGCCACATGTCAGTAAGTCAAGTCATCTCTGTCTGCTGTCACTACCTACAGTCAAGTCAAGTCTATTATAGTCAGCGTGGCTGTCCTAAAGTAAGTCAAAGTCAATGCAAGTCCCAGCAAGCTGCGAGGTCCCCTGTGTTACTGGCCACCTCTCTGGGATCCTGGCCTAGCTGTAAAGACTGGACCATCTGTCTACCTCAGTAAACTACCATTAACCCTAACCTGGCCTTGGACTATTTTATTATTTATTTGCCCTGCCTAACTAGGACTAGCGGTGCTACCTTCGGGTGGTTACTTAAGAAAACCACACCCTGGCGTCACGAACATTTAGGGGTTAATACCATCTGCCCCTGGGCTCCAACATCTTCCCTATACACCTCACATTGCACCCCCCTGGCACACCACACACACACAAGTGATGGATTCGGCGCAGAAGGACTGGGAACAGAATGGGCACCGACTCTACAACCTGCAGACCTCCAGATGTTGCAAAACTACAACACCCAGCATGCCCGGACAGCCAACGGCTGTCCGGGCATGCTGGGAGTTGTAGTTTTGCAACATCTGGATGTCCATAGGCTGAAGACCACTGGTATTGGAGGTTATACTCACGTGTCCCCGCCGCTCCGGACCGTCACCGCTCGTCACCACTGCGCTGGATGTCGCCTTCCATCGCTGTCGCCGCTTCCCCGGCATCCTCGCTCTCCGTCGCCGCCATCACGTCGCTACGCACGCCGCTCCTATTGGATGACGGGACGGAGTGCGCAGCGACGCGATGACGATGATGGAGAGCGCCGGCGATGCAGGGGATCCCGAAGAGGATGTGCCGGAGCCCCGAGGACAGGTGAGTGATCATCAGCGGACCACACGGGGCACCGTAAACTGCTATCCGGTGGCAGCTGAAGCAGTCTGCGCTGCCGGATAGCCGTTTATGCGATGGCCCCGACATACAAAAGCATCGTATGTTGATGCTGCCTATGAGAGGCCATCGTATGTTGATGCTGCCTATGAGAGGCCATCGTATGTTGATGCTGCCTATGAGAGGCCATCGTATGTTGAAATGATCGTAAGTCGGGGGGGGGTCATTGTACATACACAGAGTGTGTGCTGACCCACCGCTCCATGCAGAGAAGAGCTGGGGCCCCGTTCTGGAGATCACATGGGGTCCCAGCAGACCCATATTGCCCTATCCTGTGGGTTTCTATGGGAGTTTTACAACAACCAAGACCATGAGGGCCCCTCCACCTATAGGAAACAATGGTTCTAGTAGGGAGTTACCTGAGGGTGTCCGCCATGAAAATGACTCTTCTTTCTAAGAGGAGGGAGGCGAAGACCTGTATGAGGTGCCGTACGCTGAGAGTGGAGAAGAGGGCCTCAAAATCCACATGTTCAAGCCTAGAGTCCAGGGGTCGACACAGTTCAATTACCTAGGAAGAAGGTAACACATGGTTAGAGGTGGGAGGAGATCATCCCCCATCGTACATTTGCCTCCTCCACTGTCTGTATGTCGGGTAACATCAGATTATGTTATTTATTTCTCAATACAATGGGGTATAGAAGAGAAGGGGTAGTTAACGAAGTGTATAAAATGATAAAACCAGAAACGGCGCCACTCTTGTTCATAGGCTGTGTCCGGTATTGCAGTCCATGTTCACATACCATAAAATCTGTTTTTTTTTAGCTAAAGTATTTTATTTTTTTCTGCTTCACATCAGTTTTGGCTGTCCGGGCATGCTGGGAGTTGTAGTTTTGCAACAGCTGGAGACACACTGTTTGGAAAACACTGCCATACACAGTCTGACACGGTTCATTAGTATAAACACATATTGATAAAGGAGGGGGGAATGATAACACCCAGTCGTCCATTTATTCATACATTTCCAGGAGGAATAACAGAGGGACGGCACAAATCATTGTTCCTTTTTTTTTTTTTAAATAATTAATAAATAAATAATTATTTTAGAAATGCATGTATTTACTAAAACAGACATAGAAGAGTGGACAGATTCGGTTTAGGTTTATGGTTATCTTTATACTCCCGCCCCCCCAAACAGCCTATACAACTCCTCCTGGAACCTTTATTTCATACCTCTGTTCCCGATCCTGGCAGGAAATTCTTCACAGAGATCTTCCGTCCTAGAGCTGGGAACGGGGCGTCTATGATGGCTCTCATGAACGGCTGCACCAGGGCAGGAGAGATGCCTCTTCTCTTCTCCACCTCGTCCAGGATCTGAAGGGATATGGGAGGATATCATGATATTTTTTACATCAACTGGTGCCAGAAAGTTAAACAGATTTGTAAATGACTTCTATTTAAAAATCTTAATCCTTCCAGTACTTTTTAGGGGCTGTATACTACAGAGGAAATGCTTTACTTTTTAGATTTCTCTGATGTCATGACCACAGTGCTCTCTGCTGACCTCTGCTGTCCATTTTATGAACTGTTCAGAGCAGGAGAAAATCCCCATAGCAAACATATGCTGCTCTGGACAGTTCCTAAAATGGACAACAGAGGTCAGCAGAGAGCACTGGGGTCAGGACATCAGAGAAATCTAAAAAGAAAAGTATTTCCTTTGTAGTATATAGCCCCTAAAAAGTACTGGAAGGATTAAGATTTTTTAATAGAAGTAATTTACAAATCTGTTTAACTTTCTGGCAACAGTTGATTAAAAAAAAAAAAAAAAAAAAGTTTTCCACGGGAGTACCCCTTTAACCATCTGATTATTGGACAGTAAAATTGGACGAAATCGGATAGAAAAAATCGTATACAATGGTATGTAAAAAATTCTTTGCTATCAGATTTAAAATCATATCCAAAAATCGTACAGATGAAAAATGCCATCCGATTTTCAATAAAAATCTGATCCTGTTTTTAAAATTAATATGTATGCTAATGGCAATAAAGTTTTATATATTTGAAGTGTATTTGTTTTGAAGTCTACTGCGCATGCATACAAAGAAAAAATAGTGTGCGATGAATCTGATAGAATCGCACAGTCACACGATTCCATGCGATTTACCTAGACATCAATAATAAAAAAAATCGGACACGATTTCGATCCGATTTTGAATTTGGAGGAAAAATCATGGTCAACCACGATTTTTCCTCCGATCTTAAATTGTGCAAAATCGGATGCTGATCAAAACTGATGCATTTGTTGTCTATCATTAATGAATGGAAGTCAATGGATACGACTTGGCGTGCAGATTTGTACGATTTCAAAGTTAAAAATCGTGAGAAGATGTAGGATGGTAAAATCGTGATGTGAATGCACAGAAAAAGTTCTAGGAAATATTTGACAAATGTTCCAAACAACAAACAAAAAACAGCGCCACTTGTGTACAGGTTGTTTTTGGTATTACAGCTAAGCCTCATTTAAAGGGGTACTCCTCTGGAAAATATTTTTATTTAAATCAACTGGTGCCAGAATGTTAAACAGATTTGTAAATTAAAATGTTTTAATCCTTCCAGTACTTATCAGCTGCTGTATGTTGCACAGGAAGTTTTCTTTTTGAATTTCCTTCCTGTCTGACCACAGTGCTCTCTGCTGACACCTCTGTCCATTTTAAGAACTGTCCAGAGTAGGAGTGTCAGGATCCGGACTGGTATGCGGAGAGGACACTGGTGGTGGATCCTCTGTGTCAGTGAGGTGATGACGTGGGCCGCACCAGGGGAACGGAGTCTAAGAGGTTACTGGTTTTCACCAGAGCCTGCCGCAAAGCTGGATGGACTTGCAGCGGCAGGTAACCCCCAGGTCGTTCCACCCGATAGCGACTCAACCTCACTGACAGCTGAGACAGGCGCGGTACACAAGGACTAGACGGAGGCGAGGTCAGACGTAGCAGAAGGTCAGGGCAGGCAGCGAGGTTCATAGTCAGGGGCAACAGCAAATGGTCTGGGTACAAAGGCTTGGGAACACACTAAACGCTTTCACAGGGCACAAGGCAACAAGATCCGGCAAGGACAGGAAGGGGAAGTGGGTTTATATATGTTTGGGAGTGATTACCACTGATTGGGCCAGGCACCAATTAGTGGTGCACTGGCCCTTTAAATTTCAGAGAGCCGGCACGCGAGTGCCCTAGAGAGCGAGGCCGTGCGCCGGGACATGACAGCAGGGGAACGGGACAGGTGATATGATTGGGATGCAACCCGCAGGCGGGCGCCTCCCTCTACGCGGATCGCATCCCTGCCGGCGATAACAGTGCAGCGCTCCCAGTCAGCGGGTCTGACCGGGGCACTACACACAGAAGAACGCCGCGAGCGCTCCGGGGAGGAGCAGGGACCCGGAGCGCTCGGCGTAACAAGGAGCAAATCCCCATAGCAAACCTATGCTGCTCTGGACAGTTCCTAAAATGGACAGAGGTGTCAGCAGAGAGCACTGTGCTCAGACAAAGTAAATTTAACAAGGAAAGAACTTCCTGTGCAACATATAGCAGCTGATAAGTACTGGAAGGATTAAGATTTTTAAATAGAAGTAATTTACAAATCTGTTTAACTTTCTGGCACCAGTTGAAAAAATATTAAAAAAAATATATATATATAAAAAAAAAAATTTCCAGAAGAACAGAGCTGCAATACCAGACACAACCTATGGACAGGGGTAGCGCTGTTTTTGTAAGAAGTCAGGTATATTTTCCCATTGCACTGATCATTACCTTGGAGAACAAATTAAAGCATCCCAGCCGGCTCACAATGCAGTACACTTCAGGGAGATGCTTTCCTTTACCACTAGGCTGTACAGAAAAAAAAAAAATAATACAATTAATAATAATAATACAATATATATATCTCAATAGATATACGTCTCTGCAGAATGTAATATTACACTATATAGTGAGATATTTCAATACTTCTGTATGAATTCCATTCCATATGCTGCAGTGATAGGTCTTGGATGTGTTAAAAAAACAAAAAATAAAACAAACAAAGTTAACCCCTTAAGGACTGAGCCCTTTTTCACCTTAAGGACCCGGCCATTTTTTGCAAATCTGACCACTGTCACTTTAAACATTAATAACTCTGGAATGCTTTTAGTTATCATTCTGATTCCGAGACTGTTTTTCGTGACATATTCTACTTTAACGTAGTGGTAAAAATTTTTGGTAACTTGCATCCTTTCTTGGTGAAAAATCCCAAAATTTGATGAAAAATGTGAAAATTTTGCATTTTTCTAACTTTGAATCTCTCTGCTTGTAAGGAAAATGGATATTCCCAAAAAAATTTTTTTTATTCACATATACAATATGTCTACTTTATGTTTGCATCATAAAATTGATGAGTTTTTACTTTTGGAAGACACCAGAGGGCTTCAAAGTTCTGCAGCAATTTTCCAATTTTTCACAAAATTTTGAAACTCGCTTTTTTTCAGGGACCAGTTCAGGTTTGAAGTGGATTTGAAGGGTCTTCATATTAGAAATACCCCATAAAAGACCCCATTATAAAAACTACACCCCCCAAAGTATTCAAAATGACATTCAGTAAGTGTATTAACCCTTTACGGGTTTCACAGGAATAGCAGCAAAGTGAAGGAGAAAATTCACAATCTTCATTTTTTACACTCGCATGTTCTTGTAGACCCAATTTTTGAATTTTTGCAAAGGGTAAAAAGGAGAAAATGTTTACTTGTATTTGAAACCCAATTTCTCTCGAGTAAGCACATACCTCATATGTCTATGTTAATTGTTCGGTGGGCGCAGTAGAGGGCTCAGAAGGGAAGGAGCGACAAATGGTTTTTGGGGGGCATGTCACCTTTAGGAAGCCCCTATGGTGCCAGAACAGCAAAAACCTCCACATGGCATACCATTTTGGAAACTAGACCCCTCGGGGAACGTAACAAGGGGTAATGTGAACCTTAATACCCCACAGGTGATTCACGACTTTTGCATATGTAAAAAAAAAAAAAAAAATTTTTTACCTAAAATGCTTGGTTTCCCTAACGTTTTACATTTTTAAAAAGGGTAATAGCAGAAAATACCCCCCAAAATTTGAAGCCCAATTTCTCCCGATTCAGAAAACACCCCATATGGGGGTGAAAAGTGCTCTGCTGGCGCACTACAGGTCTCAGAAGAGAAGGAGTCACATTTGGCTTTTTTGAAGGAAATTTTGCTCTGGGGGCATGCCGCATTTAGGAAGCCCCTATGGTGCCAGGACAGCAAAAAAAAAATCACATGGCATACCATTTTGGAAACTAGACCCCTCAGGGAATGTAACAAGGGGTAAAGTGAACCTTAATACCCTACAGGTGTTTCACGACTTTTGCATATGTAAAAAAAAATAAAAAAATGTACCTAAAATGCTTGGTTTCCCAAAAAATTTACATTTATACAAAGGGTTAAAGCAGAAAATACCCCCCAAAATTTTAAGCCCAATTTCTCCCGATTCAGAAAACACCCCATATGGGGGTGAAAAGTGCTCTGCTGGCGCACTACAGGTCTCAGAAGAGAAGGAGTCACATTTGGCTTTTTGAAAGCAAATTTTGCTCTGGGGGCATGCCGCATTTAGGAAGCCCCTATGGTGCCAGGACAGCAAAAAACCCCACATGGCATACCATTTTGGAAACTAGAGCCCTCGGGGAACGTAACAAGGGGTTAAGTGAACCTTAATACCCCACAGGCGTTTCACGACTATTGCATATGTAAAAAAATTTTACCTAAAATGCTTCTTTTCCCAAAAACTTTACATTTTAAAAAAGGGTAAAAGCAGAAAATACCCCCCAAAATTTGAAGCCCAATTTCTCCCGAGTACGGCGATACCCCATATGTGACCCTTAACTGTTGCCTTGAAATACGACAGGGCTCCAAAGTGAGAGCGCCATGCGCATTTGAGGCCTAAATTAGGGATTGCATAGGGGTGGACATAGGGGAATTCTACGCCAGTGATTCCCAAACAGGGTGCCTCCAGCTGTTGCAAAACTCCCAGCATGCCTGGACAGTCAACGGCTGTCCGACAATACTGGGAGTTGTTGTTTTGCAACAGCTGGAGGCTCCGTTTTGGAAACCGTGGCGTACCAGACGTTTTTCATTTTTATTGGGGAGGGGAGGGGGGCTGTATAGGGGTATGTGTATATGTAGTATTTTTTTACTTTTTATTTTATTTTTTGTGGTAGTGTAGTGTAGTGTTTTTAGGGTACAGTCGCACGGGCGGGGGGTTCACAGTAGTTTCTCGCTGGCAGTTTGAGCTGTTGCGGAAAATTTGCTGCAACTCAAACTTGCAGCCCGATACTTACTGTAAGCCTCCGCCCATGTGAGTGTACCCTGTACATTCACATTGGGGGGGACATCCAGCTGTTGCAAAACTACAACTCCCAGCATGCGCTGACAGACTGTACATGCTGAGAGTTTTAGTTTTGCAACAGCTGTAGGCACACTGGTTATGTATCACGGCATTTGTGACCTTACTCAGTGTTTCAAAACCAGTGTGCCTCCAGCTGTTGCAAAACTACAACTCCCAGCATGTACGGTGCATGGTGTAAGGTGACTGCTGGGAGTTGTAGTTTGCAACAGCTGGAGGCACACCGGTCGTGAAACACTGAGTTAGGTAAAAAAACAACTCTGAGTTTCACAACCAGTGTGCCTTCAGCTGTTGCAAAACTACAACTCAGCAGTCACCGACAGCCAACGGGCATACTGGGAGTTGTAGTTATGCAACCAGCAGATGCACCACTACAACTCCCAGCATGCACTTTAGCTGTTTGTGCAAGCTGGGAGTTGTAGTTATACAACAGCTGAAGGTACACTTTTCCATAGAAAAAATGTGCCTCCAGCTGTTGCAAAACCATAAGTCCCAGCATGCCCATAAGGGAATGCTGGGAGTTGTGGTGGTCTGCCTCCTGCTGTTGCATAACTACAGCTCCCAGCATGCCCTTTTTGCATGCTGGGAGCTGTTGCTAAGCAACAGCAGGAGGCTGTAACTCACCTCCTGCTGCTGCTTCATCACAGGACTGTCCCTCGCCGCCGCCGTCGCTCCTGGGGCCCCGATCCCAACATTGACGCCGGGAATCGGGGTCCCCAGCACCCGGGGTCGTCTTCCCGCACCCGCTCACGCCCTCCGGAAGAGGGGCGGAGCGGGTGCGGGAGTGACGCCCGCAGCAGGCGCCCTGATTGGTCGGCCGGTAATCCGGCCGACGAATCAGGGCGATCGTGAGGTGGCACCAGTGCCACCTCACCCCTGCAGGCTCTGGCTGTTCGGGGCCGTCAGAGACGGCCCCGAACAGCCAGTAATTCCGGGTCACCGGGTCACTGGAGACCCGATTGACCCGGAATCGCTGCAGATCGCTGGACTGAATTGTCCAGCGATCTGCGGCGATCGCCGACATGGGGGGGCATAATGACCCCCCTGGGCGATATGCCGGGATGCCTGCTGAACGATTTCAGCAGGCATCCGGCTCCGGTCCCCAACCGGCTAGCGGTGGGGACCGGAATTCCCACGGGCGTATGGATACGCCCTGCGTCCTTAAGGACTCGGGATGCAGGGCGTATCCATACGCCTTGCGTCCTTAAGAGGTTAAAGAGGTACTCTGCCGAAAAACAAAGGTGTCTGATCGCAGGGGTCCCGGACGTCTGGAACATGGAAGCTTGGAGTTTCCGCGTTCGTAACGTGATGCCACGCCCCCTCCATTCATGTATATGGGAGAGGGTGTGACAGCTAGTATGTAGCCATCACGCCTCCTCCCAAAGACATGAATGGAGGGGGCGCGTTGGCTCTAGTCGACAGTCATTTGGCACGGAGCAGAATTTCGCTCCGTGCACGGATGACTGGGGTGCCGCGGCGAAAATCGCGGGGGTCACAATCGGACACCTTATTCCCTATCCTATGGATAGGGGACAAGATGTTTTTCGTCAGATTACCCCTTTAAGCAAATGTGAATTGTATAGGGTGTAGTGCATGTGGCAGCCAGTAGATGTCACTGTTACTGTGAAACGTCTCAAAAGTTGCAGTAGAAGTGTGTACATAAAAAAAAAAAAAAAAAAAAAATTATATATATATTTTTTTTTATTTCCCAACAAGCTGTAGCAAAACTACAACTCCCAGCATTCCCGAACAGCCTTTGGCTGTCCGGGCATGCTGGGAGTTGTAATTTTGGAACAGCTGGGGGCAAACATTGGATTAGACTGTTCTAACCTCTCAGAAGTTCAGGTCAGGGTACAGGAAAGATCTCTTTTCCACTTCCTAATATATTTTATGTCTTAAATCGTCACAATTGTCAAAATCCCGGTTTGCTGTCAGTGAATGGAAGTATCCAGAGTCCTGGCCTTGTCCAACTAACACAAATACACAGCCTGTTCGTAAAAAGCTCAAGGCTACAAGGCTACACTTTGTGAAATTATTTTTTTTTCCGTATTCTGAAAAAAAGAAATAAAAGAGCTTTTTTCCAGCTTACAGATGACAATACGCTCGCTAAATAAACTACTTCAGCACAGTTTACAATGTGTGACATGGTCAGGACAGCTTCCATTCACTGACAGCAAGCTGGGATCTTAAAGGGGTACTCCGGTGAAAACCTTTTTTCTTTTAAATCAACTGGTGGCAGAAAGTTAAACATATTTGTAAATTACTTCTATTAAAAAATCTTAATCGTTCCAGTACTTATTAGCTGCTGAATGCTACAGAGGAAATTCCTTTCTTTTTGGAACACTGATGACATCACGAGCACAGTGCTCTCTGCTGACATCTCTGTCCATTTTAGCAACCATGCATAGCAGATGTATGCTAAGGGCAGCATGGTGGCTCAGTGGTTAGCACTGCTGCCTTGCAGTGCACGGGACTTGGGTTCACAGACCCCTAAGGACAACAATAAATAAAGTGTTATTATTATAATAATGTCAGCAGAGAGAACTGTGCTCGTGATGTCATCAGAGAGCATTCCAAAAAGAAATGAATTTCCTCTGTAGTATTCAGCAGCTAATAAGTACAGGAAGGATTAAGATTTTTTTAATAGAAGTAATTTACAAATATGTTTAACTTTCTGCCACCAGTTGATTTAAAAGAAAAAAGGTTTTCACCGGAGTACCCCTTTAAAACTAATTAGTTGCCGGAAAAAAAAAAAATAATCGTAAGATTACAGTACATGAACCCCCCCCCCACCCCACCCCTTCTCTTGCAACATAATGGTGATTGTTTTTGTCCTACTCTTATGTACATAACGCCATGTTCCCACACTGTAAAAAAAAAAAAAAAAATTAAATAAAATTTTTGCCATTTATTGAGGCCCAATTTTACGGCATGTGAACATGGCCTTATATCAGGGAGCCCTTTTTCAAAATAGTCAACGACATAAGAAAACTGCCAGTCAATTACCAGGAGTCGCCTACAGTAGCCGAAACGCCGACTTCCATCCTCGCCGGTCAGCACAAAGGAGAAAGTCTCACTGCAAGGAAGAGAAATCGGTCAGTAAATATTTTGTCATCCCACGTATCAAAGGGTTACTCCGCTAAAAATGGAGCCTTGCTGCGAAAACTGGATACCATGGTAACAAACCCTCAATATTGGATCTGTACAAGTTTTAGCCTCTGGGTGTAAACCAGAACCATTTCCATTCACTGACAGCAAGAAAAGATCTTACCAACAACGAAGAATCAATACACAAAGTATATGTGAAAGTTGTGGAAACCCCCCCCCCCCCCCACCTTGTACTAATAATATTATGGTACTATGGACGCGATCCCCCACCCCACAGGTTACCTTTCGAACTGACTGACGGGGGCCCAGTCCTTGGCGTCCGGGAAGCAGAACTGGGGAATGGCTTTAAACTGGTCGCCGGCTTCTCTCATGAACTTGAAGGATCTTTCCAGCTGAAACATAAAAGGAAAAAACAGTCAGAGCTGGAGCCGTCCAGTCGCCATGTCAGCGCCCATCTCTATAAACAAACCAAAGCCCGCTGCTCTGTTATTAACACCGCACAAACCGCTGCTCCTATTGCCGGTGTAGTGCCACCAAATATGGCACTACACTGGCTCGAGAGGTGGTGGAAATGGCGAATTACCTACGAGGAGAAATCGTTTCTGGTTAT